>NW_027497182.1:0-164435 GCF_021521415.1 Bidens hawaiensis | reverse complement strand
AAGTTAGTCAGAAATGACTAAGCTTACTCGGAAAGTTTGAAAACTATCAAACCTTACCCGAAACAACATATTCACACATAGACAACTGTTTTGTACTCGGAAAGGTTAACCTTACCCGAAAATACATATTCAAACAGTTTGTGCTCGAGAAGGTTATAAATCATCAAACCTTACTCGAACTTACATATTCAGAAATAATCAACTGTTTTGTACTCGGAAAGGTTAAACCTTATTAACCTTACCTGAAAATACATATTCAAACAATTTGTGCTCGAGAAGGTTATAAATCATCAAACCTTCTCGAACTTATATATTCAGCCTATTTTAGGCAATATGCAACACTTTTTGACTTAAACCACTTTCAAAGACATTTCTAAGTTATGTATCATTTCAGAACATAGTTTAAGAGCAAATGGTGCATTAAGAGATCAAATTTCAGTTATACTTCACTTTAAAACAATATCTTTTATAAACTGAAAAGATCTCAGGAATGGTATCATATTGACTAAGTAGCTTTCTCAATACTTCACTCTCAACATTATTATGACAACTTAGATAGGTTAACAGCAGGTATAAACTTAGCATGATTTTCATCTCTTTGGTGATATGATTAAGGTTCAATTTGAGCATAATGCATTAATGGTCAGCACTGTGCTCTGATGCCTCATATCTCTTCTCAAAGGTTATTTGGTTTTCCCCAGATCACCCCAATTTGACTCCAACCTCCTGTATTTGGTCAAAAATAGTTTTTGTATGACAGAACTTACAGTATTTTTGAACTTTTGATATTCAAACATGTATAGAGGTTTAACATTGGACTTATAGTTAGCAACATGCCTTTCATTCAAGATGAGACAGATTTTGTCAACATCTTTGTAGTTCTTGTTGTAACCCTCTTGTTTGATAAAATATTTAAAACATTTATCAACTTTTGGTTGATTTATTCATTTTTCCCTTTGTTTTTGATATTTTCTCAAATTTTCTTACAGCATGTTCTTTGTCATATTTAAAAAAAAATGTTTCATTTTGGTTGACCAAATAACAACAGGCTCGTGTATGTTCTGCTATATCATTCGAAGAGATCTATCTTGAGACATGCAAAACAACTATGCATCTCCACATAAAGATTAGCATATTCATTATGTTTATATCACCTTAGATTTTACATCATCATGGGAAAGCAACCATACATGTTAATGACTATATTAAGGTCTTTTTAGCCTATTAATTCCATATGATCAGCTAAGTAGTCAATGTACTATCATTTCCCATAAACACAGTTTAATATTCAATCACCCCAATATCTCTTTCTTATCAGGTTAATGGCTATCCTGTGTTGACCAAAAGTGGTCAACAGGACCAAACATACATGTGAATATATGTCCTGTCAAAGTCAGAGTTATTGACATAGTTTTAAGTGAAGAAATAAGAAACAAGTCATAATTGCCCCAAATGCATTCAGTTTTCAGGTCAATGGCTATCCTTTGAATATGTAGAGATTTAAGGACCAAACATACACAAGTACATGTCCTTCTAACTGGGCAAATGACATAATTTTCAGCAAAAATAACTACTTGAGACTTTCCCTTTAAACAAAAAACTTTTTTTTAAGCTTCTTAAAAGCTTGAACTGAATAATCTTATCATATCTCTACACCATTAATCAACTTGCTCATGTTTTGACCAAAATATAGTATTTATGCAAAATTCATTATAAATTTCATTGAATCACTTAATTTTGACATAAAACACATTTTGACACAAACAGTTGCATCACACACTCAAATCTTAATCATTCTTAACATCATCAAGAAAAACAGACTGTACTCTCATTCAATGTCTATCCTATCTTAACAACTTCAGAAGATCAGATAAGAACATATTTTAAGTAACCATAAACATTGATTACTCATGACATCATATAAGCATTCAGTTTCACCTAAACAGATCAAACTACCTATCATAACATTAGATCAGTTAACATGATAGTCAAGTATTACCATCAATTTCAAGCAAATTGCACAGATAGTTACTTAAGCACCCATCAGTTAACATCAAACTTGTGACATACTCAAAACATATTCAATCAACATTCAGTTGAAACAAATTCAATATGTGAAATCTCTAATAGAATAATCAGTTATCACAGAGAGACACACATACAAACAGTTAAGTTACATAACATTAACATGCTCAGTAACATTTTCAGTAACATACTCAGTAACATATTCAGCAACATAATCAGCAACATATTCAGCAACATATTCAGCAAGTGTAACCTCTAATAAAATATTCAAGTAGCACATAGAGGTACCCAACCAAGCACACATCCTTAACCAGATTTCATCAGAGTTGATCATCCCCAGGGCTTTCAAAAGAAAGTTGAATCTGGTTCTATCAAGTGGTTTGGTGAATAGGTCAGCCAAATTATCACTTGTATCAACTCTTTGCATTTCAATCAAACCTTTTTCACTGCAATCTCTGATGAAGTGATGTCTGATTTCAATGTGCTTAGTCTTAGAATGTTGCACAGGATTCTTAACAGTAAAATATGCAGCAGTATTATCAATCAGAATAGAGGTTTTTAGAAAATTCAAACCATAGTCCAGCATCTGATTTTGAATCCAGAGAACTTGTGCACAGTAGGCAGATGTAGCAACATATTCCGCTTCTGCAGTGGAGATTGATACTGTAGTCTGTTTCTTGCATTGACACTAGCCTTTCTTTCAAAAACTGGCATCCCCCTGATGTTGACTTTCTTCTCATATTGCATCCATCATAATCACTGTCTGTATATGCAATCAGATCAAAGGATTGGTTCTTTGGATACCAAATCCCTAAGTCTGGTCTTCCCTTCAAGTATCTGAATATTCTTTTAACAACATTCATGTGGGAGACTTTTGGATTTGACTGGAACCTAGCACACACACACACAGCAAACATGATATCTGGTCTTGTTGCAGTCAGATACATCAGAGATCCAATCTTGGCTCTGTATTCATGCTCATCAACTGACTCCCCCTTTTCATCAGCTATCATCTTTTCTTTGGTGTCCATTGGAGTTGAAGCAGTCTTGTAAGCATGACAGTTGAATTTATTCAAAATGTCCTGCACATACTTAGTTTGATGAATGAAGATCCCTTCAGCCTTTTGTTGAACTTGTAGCCCCAAAAAGAAGTTCATTTCACCCATGGAACTCATGCTGTACTTGGACTTCATCACCTCTTCAAACTCCAAACACATATTTTCATTTGTTGATCCAAAGATGATATCATCAACATAGACTTGTAAAAGCAGCAAATCTGACCCTTTTCTTTTGTAGAAGAGTGTCTTGTCAATGGATCCCCTTGTGAAACCATTTTCAAGTAAATGAGTTGATAGCTCATCATACCATGCTCTAGGAGCCTGATGCAATCCATAAAGGGCTTTGTTTAACTTATACACCCTGTTTGGATACATGGGATCCTCAAAACCTGGTGGTTGAGCCACATACACTTCTTCATCAATCTTTCCATTTAGGAATGCAGATTTAACATCAAGCTGGAATACTCTTATGTTCTTTGAGGCAGCATATGCAAGGAAAATTCTTATGGCTTCCAGTCTTGCAACTGGTGCAAATACTTCCTCGAAGTCTATCCCTTCTTCTTGAAGACATGCCAGTGCTACAAGTCTTGCTTTGTTCTTAATCACCAAACCCCTTTCATCCCTTTTGTTTCTGAATACCCATTTGGTTCCAATTGCATATCTGTCATGTGGCTTGTCTACAAGATCCCACACGTGTAGATCTCTAAACTGGGCCAATTCCTCTTGCATAGCCTCTACCCAACTAGTGTCTTTTAAGGCTTGAGCAATATTCTTTGGTTCTAATTGGGATAGAAAGCAAGAGTAAAGACAGATGTTTGCTATCTCAGAATGACTCTTTGTTACTCTTTCATGCAAGTCACCAATGATATTTTCAGCAGGATGATTCTTTTCAACAGTAGGAGTTTGTATTATCATATTTGTAGACAGATTTGTGTCAAGATTTGATTCATTAGGTTCAGTTTCTTCAGTGACCAAATCAGCTTCTGCATCATGAAACTCTGGTGCTTCATCATTGGTTTGTCCTGAAGTAGATGCACCATTGTTTCCCAGATTCAAGCTTTGAAACAAGTCTTGAAATCTTGTTGTTGTTGCAGCTTCATCTTCATTTGATTGGTTGCCTGTGTCACTCCCATTCTGAACATGATCATTTAGTACATCAGGACTGTCTTGACTTGTTATTTCCAGATCTTGTTCAATTGCATTGCTTGAGGAGCTCTTCACAAAAGTGTATTCCTTTTCTTTTCTAGCAACCTTCTTCCACAATTCTTCCAAGTCCAGTTCTTTCTTCTTATTCTCTTCAATCACACTGGTCTTGTAGAATGAATCATCAAAGTCTTCAGAATAAATCTTGAATGACTTTATTAGTCTCTCATGATCAAACAGCCATGTTGCACCACTGACAGTATTGAATTGATTTTCATTAAAAATGATGTCAGATGACTCTATCACACTCATGTGATCTTTCACATAAACTCTGTATGCCTTTGAGTGAGTAGAATATCCAACAAAGAAACAATCTAGTGACTTAGTTTGAAACTTGTTCAAATAATCTCTAGTGTTCAATAGAAAACATTTGCAACCAAAGGGCTTGAAAAACTTGATGTAAGGCTTTCTATTATTGAAAATTTCATATGGAGTCTTGTTATGCCTTTTGTTTACAAGTACCCTGTTCTGAACATAACATGATGTATTGATTGCTTCAGCACAAAAAGTGATAGGCAAATTTGCATCAGCCATCATGGTTTTGGCAGCTTCTATCAAAGTTCTGTTTCTTCTTTCTGCTACACCATTTTGTTCAGGAGTTCTAGGAGCTGAGAATTGTTGAAATATTCCTTTCTTTGTGTAGAATTCTTCCATAACTCCATTTTTGAACTCTGTACCATTGTCACTTCTCATCATTTTGACTTTCTTTTTCAGCTTGTTCTCAATCATTGTAACACAACCCATAATCAACTCAGCAGACTCATCCTTGGTACTTAGGAAATAGACCCAAGTATATCTTGAATAGTCATCAATGATCACCAGACAATATCTTTTCTTTCCAATACTTGGCACACTCACAGGACCAAAAAGATCCATGTGAAGTAACTCAAGTGGTTGATCAATTGAATTGATGAGCTTTGTCTTATGAGAAGACTTGTGTTGCTTGCCCTTTTGACATGAATCACAGTGATCATCAAACTTAAATTCTCTTGTAGGTAAACCAATCACATGTTCACCCTTGACCAGTCTATTCATGTTCTTTAAGTTTACATGACACAATTTCCTATGCCACAATTTTGATTCATTTTCAGTGGCTTTGGAAACAAAACATGCACCACCTCTTGAAATGGCGTCTTTCATATTCAACTCATATAAGTTGCCATTTCTGGGTGCCATCATCATAATCATCTCAGGTGGAATCACAAATTCAGGTTTTAAGATAAAGCAATAAGAATCATCAAAACTAACATTGTAACCTTTATCACACATCTGTGATATGCTCAGAAGATTGTATTGAAGTCCCTCAACATGAAACACATTATCAAATGACACCTTTCCATTTGTCAAGATTCATTTACCCACAATCTTTTCACCATTTTCATCACTCCCAAAGGCAACAGGACCTTCATATTTCTCTTCATAGTTCACAAGTGACCTCTTGTCACAAGTCATGTACCTAGAACAACCACTATCCATATACCATATGTCATTCAATGGAGTGGCCTGTTCCTGCACAAAGAGAGATTTGATTAGTTAAGTGATGAGGTGCAAGTTTCATCAACTTGCAACTTATCAGTGTCAATTTCAGTGACAGCCTGGGAAGTGAGTGTTGTAGATTCAGGATCTGCATGAGTGATTTCCAGATTATCAGAATGATCAGTTTCATAGCCACATTCTCTTGGTGTTTTGAAAAGTGAAACTGAACATTGAGGCTCAACTGAGTCGGTGACATTTTCTTTCAAGACATAGTCCTTTGTTTCTGAGTAGTCTCTTACATCAGCCACAGCTTCAATTTTAGTTTCTGCTTTAGGTTTCCAAGTGAAACCTTGTGGTTCATATCCATGTTTCATCAAGAACTTCTCATCACCAGTAAGCTCAGTTGATTTCATTCTCTGATAAGTATCTTTTCTTCTTGTCTTTTCACTGTTTGATGATCCATATGATTCATCAGACTTAACTGATTGAATGTCTTGATTAATCTTCAATGACTGATTTTTCTTCTTTGTCATCTTCTTGTGTTCTGTGGTGACTTACTTCTTCTTGCACACTCAGTCACATGTTTCATTCCTTTGATTTCAACATTCTCTTCATTAATTATCTTCTTTCCACAGACATTCCCTTTTTTTTAATACATTTCATATTTCTGTTTGTACAATGCAAAGTCTTGACCATACATTTTTCCATCTGGTACATGAAATTGTTTGAGTTTGAATCTTTCATGACATGAATCTGTGTGGTGACCATAATCATCACATTTTCTGCACCAAACCTTTCCTTTGAAGACTTCATGTTCTTTTGGTTTCTTGAATCTTTCACTTGGCTTAGGTGTATTGACTCCTAAATTCTTCTGATTCTTCAAACCATCAAAGTCAATTGAAAAAGGAACAAATTCCTCAATCTTGATGTCTTGTCTTTCAACATTGCTTTTGACAAAGACAATCTTCTTCATAATCATAGGTTCTTCATCACTGATTTCTCTAACCCTTGACTGTCTTTTCTCATATTCTTCCATTGTCTCCACCTCTCCAACATCCAACACTTCATGACTAAAAAAGATTGGATAAACTGGGATAAAGATTTCTGTATCAGTCTTTTCATTCACCTTCTTCTTCTTGTTGTTCTGCTTTATCCTATTCAATACAGTCCTGCTTGGAGGTCTGACTGCATTGTAGTTTATCTTTCTCCTTTAACAGATATCAAAAGAGACATGTTCCCTTTTAATGTTATCATTTTGTTTCTTTGATTTTGGTGGGATTGGTGGATACTTTGGAAGCTTATCAACAGATTCAGGTTTTTTATACTTTCTTCCTTTTTCAGCAACTTGAATTTCCTTTTCAGTGATTTGATCACTCAAATCACTCAGATCATCTTGATCCAACTCATCTAAATCAAAGTCATCCTCAGAGACTTGAACTCCAATTGACTTTTCCATTTTCACTTCTTTCTTAATCACAAACTCTCCATCTTCATTCACTACTACCTTTTTGTATAAATCAACAAATTCTTCCCTGTCTTGAAAGACATCTTTGAATTGTTGTAAGTATGCATCTCTTTTCTCTTTGTCAACCTTTGGCATAAAGTTGTTGTTGAATGGAGGTGGAACTGTCTTGTATTTGTCCTGTTCTTTCACTTGATTCAGTATTCCACAAATGTTCCTAGTTGAGACCAAATTCTTAAGAAATTCAGTTTCAACCTTTAGTCTTGTGTTTTGCACCTTTTCTTCAATCAATATCTTCTTTAGACCACCAATCTCAGTGATGTATCTTGTTTGAGATCTATAAATGATCATACAATCATCTTCAAGGCTCTTAATCTTTTCATCACTTATCATTGCACTTGCCTCATACTCATTTATGATACTTTGCTTTCTAAAACACTCACCTTCCAGCTTGCCTACTTTTGTTTTTAGTTCACTAATAAGTTCATTCAAATCAACTGTAGGATCAGAGTGTACCTGAGAGGAGGTTCCATTTTCTTTCTCAATTATGGCCATGAATTCCACATTTGCCTTTCTGATGTCATCAGCAATATCCTCCTCATGACTGCTCCAATCAAAACTTCCTTCATATTGTGTAGTCACTGCCACATTTCCTTGATTTCTGATCTGATTTTGATTTGCTGGAACAGTGTTGTTTTGACTATTTTTAGTTGTTTGAAGGTTTTGATTGTGATTCATTTGAGGCTGAAATCCTTGACTCTGTTGCATGTTCTGTTGTTGATTGTTCATATGAGACTGAAAGTTATTGAAGTTTGGATTGAAGTTTGGATTGTAAATGCTGTTGTTGTTGAAATTGTTCATCTGATTGCTGTTGTTGTTGAATCTTGACAGATTTTGCTGGTAATGCTGTTGACTTCTTGATTGATTTTGTTGATATTGAGGTTGACCTCCTGGTTGTTGATTCTGAAATTGATTCATTTGAAAGTTTCTTGGTTGATTGCATTCTCTTGCAAAATGACCAGGTTGCTGACAATTGTAGCATATTGCTTTTGACTTGTCAAACCCAATCCTGTCATTTGGACCAGAAGCCAGAGATCTACCAGTTCTGTTGTACAGTCTTCTACTTCTCAATCCTAACATGGCATCTTGCCATTTCAAATCCATATCTTCTAAGTCATTTGCATCAATCTGTTCTAAATCATCTTGAACCATGCTTGTGTGAATCATGTTCTTTGCAACAAATGCATTATATGACTCAGTGAACATAGAAAACAAAGCTTGTGTCTCATTGCTTTGAACATGTCCTGTTCCAGGGTTAGGAACATTTCCATTAGACACAGAGGCAGAGTCAGAATCATCAATCAATTGCACATTGAACCTTTGCTGATTTCCTTGAGTGCTTGTGCTACCCCCAATAAAAGATTTTGGAGTCACAACATTATGTTCAGCTGGTTCTTCTATTATGGGAATCTGCTGTTGGTTCTTGATAGACAAATTTCCCATTGGTGCAATCAAAGCATTTGAAACATGAAAACTTGGTCTATCTTCCTTGATCATCTCATTTTCAATCATTTCAAGTTCAGCAGCTTGAAGAAAACATACCACATCATCCAATTTCAATTCATTGAAATTCTACTTTTCAAGGATGAATTTGCAAGCGGTATACCATTCTTTTGGCATTGAGTTGAGCAACTTTGTATTCAAATCAAAGTCAGTCATTACATAATCTGTTGTTTTCAACTCATTCACAATACTCAGAAAACGTTCTAGTATTGACTTCAACCTTTCTCCATCTCTATACTTGAACCTTTCCAACTGTTGCTTCAGTCTTTGCTTCTTAATGTTCTTCAATTCAGTGTTCCCTTCATACATCTCAGGGATGGCATCATACATTTGTTTGGCAGTTGTGTGATGAGCCACCTTGGTCAGAATCTCCCAAGACAAACCTAGCTTAATCATAGCCAAGGCTTTGTCATCCACCTTTCTCATCTTTTCTCTTATAGCAGCAGTTGCAGTAGCATTTTCACCTTCTTCAACAGTAGTTTGTGGACCATTTTTGATGGAGTTCCACATGTAAATGTCATTGTAGCATATGGCTGCTTCAAAGAGTACCTTCCATTTGATAAAGTTTTCCTGTCCATACAACCTAGGTATCTTGTTAGTAGACACCTCTTGTTCCTCATATGTAGACATTTTGAGAAAACAAAAATCAGTTTCTTATAAAAAAGTTTTCAAAATAATCAGATCTGAAACCAGAATGCTCAGATCTGATGTGTCCGATGTGATTAGAACAAGATTTAGATATAAAGATTAAAACTTTAAATGAAACAAGGAAGAGAAAACACCGAAAATTGTAGATCTGGAAGAAAAATGAAAAACAGGGCAGCTGACGTCACAAATCAATCGAACAGTGCTCTGCTTACGTTATTCTTCTTCAAATCTTCAATCAGCAACAATCTTTCTAAAAAATAGCAGTAACAAGCTCTGATACCACTTGTCAGGTCCCGATTTTTGATGGTCGATTCGGCTCGGATCTTTAATCAATCATGTCATAACTCACACAAAATTAATCGTGCCGACAAGAGAGTTAATGACGGGTTGCTGTATTTAGAAAGATATCCGTTTGTTAAAGGCAGAATCAATAACAAACATACGGTTGCAATGATTATTCAAAGATCGAAGACACACACAGGATTCACTCAAAAGATTTCCATTTATATAACGTTAATCATACAAAAGGAGTAATCGATTTAGGGTGTATAAGGAATCCTCGGACAGCCGTTACACACACAAAATATTCTCAATTAATGTGTCGTGTGTATTCTGTCTCTCTGTGTCTCTCTTTTTCGGTCTCTCCTGTGGTGGCGTGCCCTAATTATTCTATTTATAGGCCTGCCAACCTAGGACAGCTGTCATTCCTTCTAGAAACCCTATCCGATAGTACATATTCAATTTACATATTCAAAAATAAAACTAAGTGTAAAACAAGTCTTCCGGGTAGGCTTTTCATTAAACTTCAGTCTCCGAGTACACAGTGTACTCGGCCTTCCTTCAGACTTGGTAAACATAGAAGTGTACTCGGGATCAGTTTCCGGGTAGACTTTACTTAAAGAATATTTTACCAAGTAAAATATTCACCGAGTAGACTTCAATCTTCTTGGACTTATCAAACTTTGCTCGACAAATCCTTATGAGCAACCTTGTTCTTCTATGGTCATGTTCGGCTCATTGTCAGTTGAACAACTTATTGATAAGGCGTACTCGGGAGTACATACCTTACTTGAGCAGAACCTTACTCGATATAACTTAGAGATATTCAATTAACTCATCAAGTATACTCGAACCATAATTATTAAAGAATACCTTACCCGGTCTTCCAATTGCTTGGCTTCTTGGACCTGGTT
Organism: Bidens hawaiensis; assembly: GCF_021521415.1. NCBI lineage: Eukaryota > Viridiplantae > Streptophyta > Magnoliopsida > Asterales > Asteraceae > Bidens > Bidens hawaiensis. Next base: position 153,807 of record NW_027497182.1, on the reverse strand, counting down.
GACCAAACCTTACTCGGAAGAGTAAAATACTTGGTTTTGAAGAACAATCCTGCTTGACAAAGTGAACCTTGCTCGGAGATGCCAAATCAGTGGTCCTTACTCGAGAATTCACTAAATAGCATACCTTACTCGGATATCCACTTAAGAAGACTATTTGAAGTAAACCTTGCCCGGGAGGCAAAATCTCGTACTCGGCTAAGTAAAAGCTTACTCGAAGGTCCAAGGTGTGCTCGGATTCAATACTTAGCAGTTTCTGAGGAGGTTGAGAAGATTCCAATCTTCCATATTCTTCGTTTTCTGTCAAATCTCCTCATTTGGGTCAAATTCTTGACCCAACATTATGGTAGCTTTCTATGGTGCGTAAAAGTAGAAGTGATACAAACTAAATCTTCTTGATTTAATGTGGAGAATCATTCTGAGTTGTGCATGTCTCCACATACATCTTTTCGAATGATAGGTAGAAAAGTGATTACCCAGTCATACACGAGCCCGTGAGTGTTCTGATTCCCGCGAAAATAGTGTTAAGTATATGCAGTGATCCAGATTCGGGACTTGCAGTTGTCTTAGATTTGCTGTTGTAGTTTTGTCTTTGTTAAAAAAAATTCTCTAGTTATTATCGATAAGCCTTATGAAGCTAATTTTGTTACAAGTATCTAGAAAGAGGCAAGATAGAATATTTAAAAGTATAAGAAAGATCGGGAAGACGACTCAGAAGATCGACGTGTGCTCATTGATTAATCAGACACTACGGGTCGAAGTCAACTCGGGGTGACTTGGGGAAAGCCAAATACGCTTTGGGAATAGATAGGAGGCATCACAATCTCTCATGTGATGTCCATCTAAATTTTGAGCTTAATTGAACCTAATTCGTATCACAGAAGCGATGAAAACCATACTAAGTTTTATACCTGCCTACAACCTGTTTCTCTATGTCATAATACCGCTGAAAATGGATCTATGTGACAGCCACTTAATCATTATGATTCCTGTTCGGATCTTTTCTAAAACATTCAGGTTCTCTTCAAGACTGAAATTTGATCCCGTGTATTCTATTATTCAAATTTTCGTTATGTACTTCGTATTATGGTTAATTTTTAAAATTTTGGTTACTTGGTTCTTTGGTCGTTAAGTTTTAATCTTTTTTGGGCGAAGTTAAAGGTGAAGTTGACCATTGGTCAACTTTGAACAAGTTGTTTTTAAGTTAAATAATGGGCGATCTTTCCAAATGGGCGAAGTTGTCTTTTACGCGCAGTTGCCTTTGGGGCGAAGTTAGCAAATGAGCGAAGTTGACCAAGTTGTTGACCATAGGCGAAGTTATAAGCAGGGCAAAGTTAACCATAACTTCGTTGCTGGGTTGTCGACGTATATAAGGGAAATTGGTGGTCAATTTTAGTCAAAACCTTTAAACTTCAAAACCCTCGGCGAACTTACTAGTTGAATCGAACCTCGTGTTTGTCAATTTTGATCCATAAAATAGGTTGGTCCGATTGGAGGAATACATAATCCATATTGTTTAAGGTTAATCGGTTTCTAAATAATCAGTAATGATCTCTTTTGTGTCCAAACCCTTACTTTTTTTGTCGGTCCTATTTGAAACTCCTTTTTAGTGATAATGAGTTATTGTTTATGTCCGTTGCATTACTATTGTCCTATTTCTTCTATCTGATCGGCCATTTGTTAAAATAATTGGGTGTAACTCTTGCGCCGCTATATACGGCGAAGTTAGGGTTTCATGCGAAGTTAAAGTAACTTCGCCAGTCAATTAGCATCGCCGAACCTATAACTTTGCCTGTACCATGCAGGGCGAAGTTGTAGCCTGCTGATGCACAGATCTAACTTGACTCGTTTGTTTTGCAGAGATGGCTGCTGTGGCAGGTGCTGGTGGCGCTGGTGGTGATGAAGGTGGAGATAATAATAGACAGTTTTTTCCGGGTCACAACATGTACATCACTTTGGATCCCGATGCTCGTGGAATTGAGGACTTTCGTGAGATAATCTTGTTTCTCATCCGCTCACGTATCTATCATGCCATTACTACTACTCTTCCAATTTCACGACCAAATATCGAAGACTTTTGGAGAACTGTTGAATACGACTGTAGGGTTGAGCCTCCAGTTATGCGTGCCACTGTCAATAACCAAGTGGTCCAGTTCTCAGCTAATCTGATCAGAGCAGCATTACATTTCGGGGATGAGACAACTGATGATCGTACTGAGTTTCCGGCTACGTTCAGAGATGGTGCGTTTCTGCGTATGGGGTATTCAGGTCCGTTGGGTGACTCTCAGAGGCGAAAGGGTTTTTTTTAGACCAGAGGCGGTTCCTTATGCACGTGATGATAGTGTGCATGTCTGTTCGTAAGGTTGGTACTGATGGTATGGTTGCATCAATGCAATCGGCGATGACTGCTTTGACTTACAGCAAGCCCTTCAGCTTCAGTCAGATGATTTTCTATGAGATTGATCGACAGAGACGTGCAGTGGCCCGGGAAAGATTTTTAATGTAGCCGAGATTCTTACAGATGATCCTCAATCATGTAGCTCCAAATTTGCCACAACGACGTCCGATTTCTTATGTAGAAAGTGTGTCTAAGAGAATTTTTGCACAGTGTCGTTCTTCGAGTGCATGTAGCAAGGAGGAGTTACGTCCTAAGCACACAACATTATTTGGGTACTTAGTGAATCCTGCATATGTTGCTCCTCCAGGTGATGAATTTCTAGATCCGGCACCTCAACAGGCCAATATCCCTCAGCCACCTCCTGTGGTTCAACCACCACCACCTGTTGGTCAACGTCCGGTGGTACAACAAGCACCTCTTGTAGACCCTATGGCAGCTCCAGTAGAAAAAGTAAATCTTGATGTTGTTTTTGGTGGGAATGATTTCTTTTATATGGTTATGGTAGATCCTATTGAACTTCCTGCCTCAACGGCAGCGGTTTCCGGTATGAATATGGGTCAATCGGTTGCAGATGTGGAGGATTCTGAGGAGACTAAATCAGATTCCTCTACTGATGATGTTGCTGAAGCACATCGGGTACTTGCAAGACAAGAAAAACTCCATGGCAAACGAAAGAAGGACTCAGATGATAGTGAGTTGTACTTTGAGGATGAATTATATAAAGTGGTACGTCGATCCAAGAAAGAAAGGGTTGGTGAAAGTTCAAGATTTGGCGAAAGTTCGAGGGTTGTTCGTTTTACTCCACCATCGTTATTAGGTACGACTATGTTACCAGCTGTTTCGACTTTCACACTGCCAATAACCTCAAGTGTTCCTTTGGTGACCACGTCGTCATCTTTTGGTGTTCCTCCGACCACGTTTCAGTTTACAGCACCAGAGATTGTTTCTTTACCGCCTCCTACTCTTACTCCATAAGAGGTGATTGCTATGTTTGCTGAGTCCACACTGGTAGCGACTGCCGGTTTATCTGTCTCGATGCCACCCCCAATTACCACTCAGCCTACACCTGTTATTCCTGCAAGCTTGGAAATTCCACTACGGTTTGCTCAGGCTGCCTCTCACTTGAATGTTGATTTTGATTAGAATATGTCTGATTCGGAGAGGATTGCAGCTCTTGAAAGGGTGGTTGCTGAACAGTCACGGGTAAATATTATTCAGTCTGAGACTATTAATCGTCTGGTGGCACAAAGTCAAGTTCAGACTGCACTGCTTATTGAGCACGATAAGATGTTTGATCAGCTTAAAGAGTTCTTAGCATCTCAGGGGGAGTCGAGTTCCAAGGGTGATGAATTGAGGACAAAGAAGAGACAAGACGATGCAGGTGGTGAGTTACCAAGAACTGAACAAAATCTTGGGACTTTCACATCTCAGGGGGAGTCTGCGGGTCCGTCAGGCAGTACAGGTGGTGAGAATGTAGAGGTTGTGGATGATGAGGATGTGATGGGAAATGATGATGATGATTTAGTTGATGACGCATTGACGGCTAGTGAGATTGAAAAGATTGGGGAACAGATAGAGATTGACAGTGAGTTGGAAGAAGGGGAGATAGTTTATGATGGTGTAGAGCATGATATTCCAAGCGCTGATGAGGTGAAGCTGAGTTTAGATGAAAATGTGTCGGATGAGTCTGAATGGGAAGAACAGCCAAGATGGAAAGAAGGCTGTGCTCTGTGGTTCTTCAAGACAAAGAAGCCTGCGGTACCAACAATGTTCAAGAAAAGCTACAATATCAAGGGCTATGCCGAGTCAAAGAAAGGTATTATATGTTGGTTGTATGATGAACAACTGAAATTGTTTGTGATTTAGCGTTATGATGGGGTTCGGTACTTTAAGAAGGCTTTAAGATCGCTCAACACCTTGCCTGCGTGTGAGGTGAAAGATTTGGCTCAGTTGATATTGATAAATAGAAGTGGTGATAACTTTGCGGATTGGGTTGGAAAGATCGTATGGAAGGAAAGTGTGAAAGAGAAAAAGTTTGAATTGTTGAAGCCAAAGAAAGGGAAGTTAGTCGAAGACAAGGAAAGAGGCATGAGGACTAATGGGAAACCTTGGATGGTGATGAAATACAAGCCGATTCGTTGCTTGAAAGAGGTTCCGATGAAGATGATGCCCAAGGATGTGTTGAAGGATCTCAAGTGGTGGTACGTTGACTGCAAGACTGCTGAAGCTGTTATGGAATATGAGGATGAACAGGAGATCCTGAGAGTGTATGATCCCATGCACTTGGTTATTTTGTCTCAAGCTGATTTGCAGGTACTCAATGATAAGAATATTTTCTACATTCCTGCGTGGAAAGATGAAGCTAAAAAGTACCAGAGGGTGGTCTCTATCTGTGTGAGATAGGGCGTTCATGCTTGAAGACGGTGGGTATGTGATTTTTGGATTACCAGACACGAGAAAAAAGATAGAGATATGAAGCTACTGCCAAGGGGGAGTCTGTTGGTGCATGATGTCAGTAGTTCAGTATCTCGTGTTTAACTGTGTCTGTAATCGTTTAGATTGTTTGTTTTGTGTTGAATATTGTTTCTTATATGTTCGCCATGCTTTAAGCGAACTTGAAGGTTAGCGAAGTTATGACAACTTCGCCTAGTGTGTTAGGCGAAGTTGTCGAGCTTTAAATACTCTTAACTTCGGCTGTTTTGTTTAAGTTTTTGGAACGATTTGTTTTGTGATTCTCTGAATCACGTGTTGGCCCTTGCAATATATCAAGTATTATCTTATGTTCTCGTGTGTTTGTTTATATTCAAGGTATTATTCGTCTCGACACTCGTATCGTACACGTGGGGATTCCGCACCCTCGTGTTACGAGATTCTCCTGTGTAGATCCGGCTGGAAACCTACACTTAAAATGCCTTAAAAACGCTTAAAACCAACTCCATGGGCCAAATCTGCCATATTTGAAAAGTTTGATGATGCTAGTGCCCACCCATAGCGTGGCGCGATGGGGGTGGCCAAGCCCCATCGCGTGGCGCGACCACCATTAGGTGCAGCAGCCCGTTTTCTTGTTTGTTTGTTTGTGTCTTATCTTGATCCGTTTTGCATGCAAACTCTTGTTATTATCACACATACTTGACCCTGATCATTACCCTATATAAACACCATCAATACCTTCATTTCTTCCCTGCTAAAACTCCATAATCTCTCTCAAATTCAAAGATCTCAAGGTTATTTTCTTGTGTTCTTGAAGGTTTGACTTTCAAAAGTCAAAATGAGTAAAGTCTTTCATTTTATTTAACTTGTTAACTCTAATTAATACTTGAATATTGTTATACAACATATATATATATAATATGCATCCCTTGTTACCTTTGGTGATCACTTTCCCGGTCTCGGTCGGTGGAGTGTCGGGCCTCGTAAGGCAAGGCTTCATGGAGGAATTTAGTAGTCCTTGATATATATATATATATATATATATATATATATATATATATATATATCATTACAGAACCCTTAAATTATTTAAGAACTTGAAGGAACCTTTGAAAACCAATGTTTTTTATAAAAAATTTTGTATGTTAATGTTATTTGAGTGTAGTTTCCTCATTTTTTATATCTATATTTGTAATTACAGTTTTGAAAATTAGTTTTTATACATATCTATGTTTTATTTTACACCTATGTAAATTTGTTAATACATAAATTTTACATATATGTAAACTTGTGATTTATATAAGTAATCAAAATTTTTTATATAAAATATGATAAAACTACTCTTAAATAATGTTAGTATATAAAAAAAATAAAAAAATGTTTGATTGTTTAGAGTTCCTAACAGTTCTTAACTTTTTTGGAGTTCTTAAATGATACCAACCCTATATATATACTTACATAAATTGTTTATGCATATTAACCCATGCTTAACTTGCATTCTTGCATTTTTACGCACCTTATTACTTAACATAGATACTTTAACCCGGTTTCGAGCAAACTTATATTTTAAAGGACTATTTCTTTAAATTTCTTAAATAGTTACATTTTAAACCTTAAACCTTAATTGTTTACTTCTTATCTTTTATTTTAAAGTTTTCCGAAAACAACCTTTCTAATTCAAGGCTTTTCCTTTTTATTTAGGCTTTACTCGTTAAAATCCGTCCTTCCGATTTCCCGTCTTTTACCGATAAGTTTTATACTTGAACGTGAGTACTTTCATTCCCCGTTTTCCATCTTTTCGTTTTGGGGGTGATATTGCATATCTTATTCAAACTAAATGTTTTATACTTGAGTCTTAAACCACAAACTTTATTATATACTTTACTTAAAGAAATGCTCGATTTGGCGTTCCATGCTTACATGCTTATATGCTAATGTATTTACCGCTTTTGGAGGGTTTATTCATAAATCCTAACCTATTTGGTATTCTCTTATAGCAAGGTGTCGTTAATGTATTCTTATTAACGATTTCATACAAAATCCTAGATTATTTGGTATTCTCTTATAGCAAGGTGTCGTTAATGTATTCTTATTAGCGATTTCATTTATCCTAATTGTTTCTATTATTTTTCGTTTTGTATACAAGATTGTGGCATTTCTTATTATATACATATTTGTTCAAAACTATGAATTGCTCACCAACCTTTGTGTTAATAAACTTTATTTTATGCAATGTTATAGGTTTGACTTTTGGTTGACTCGAGATCATGGAGAAATGTTATCAAGACCTTTAGGGTATTAGCAAGATGAACAATATATTATTTGCTATATTTTATTATGATTATCTTGTGAACAAGTATGTTATGAAATTAAATGAGTTGTTTAAATATTGTCACTTTAAATAGTGTCAGGTGTTCATGGGCAATCCGTTGCACCCCGGCATGTTCCGCCGCCTTTGGTCGGGGTGTGACACTTATTGTTCAAATATGCTTGTGACTTTATGATGTTATGAAATTAAATGAGTTGTTTAAATATTGTCACTTTAAATAGTGTCAGGTGTTCATGGGCAATCCATTGCACCCCGGCATGTTCCGCCGCCTTTGTTCGGGGTGTGACACTTATTGTTCAAATATGCTTGTGACTTTATGATGTTATGAAATTAAATGAGTTGTTTAAATATTGTCACTTTAAATAGTGTCAGGTGTTCATGGGCAATCCGTTGCACCCCGGCATGTTCCGCCGCCTTTGGTCGAGGTGTGACACTTATCGTTCAAATATGCTTATTTTTCAATTTATATTACAATGGCTTCAAATGGTGGTTAAAAAACAAAACACTCTTTGGAAGTTCTATTCAAGTAACCTAGAAAAGCTCATTCTGGTAGACATACAGGTATATTTATTGTCAATAGTTTGTAGAATTTCACATCTGAGCTTTTTTTGTTTCTACGGTTTTGTGTTTTTCTTTTGTTTGACATGTGAACCAGTGCTATGTTTTTTTTTCCTTTTTGTAACTTTTAATAGTTCACATGTGAATTATATTTACTCATAAAAGTGTGACCTTAAACTAGTCTTGAGCCTTCTTTATATTTCATTTTCATTGCTAATATTTATTTATATTGTATTCACTTTATTAAGTTGTCGAATGCGAGCGTTCCACCCGTCATCCTAATTTTCGGTGTTAAAACAATAGAACTACGGTGATTTCGTGGACTAGTGTTTTGACATGACGTTGTATTCTAATTTATTGTTTTTGTTACAATCGTTATTTGAGTCGAAGACATGAAAAAGACGCGGTGGTACGAGCACATGTTTAGACTCCAATATGGTATTTTTGGTATTAAAGGTTTTAAGTGTTGGAATATCAAGTCATGGTGGTTCATACACGATTTCTCCGCCCTTAAATCTTAAAACATTATTATTACGTTTCAAGAATTTAAACCATTTTTTTTCATTTATTTTGTTATAAATTCTTATCACAAGTTTTCATTTATAAATGTTATATATATATTTTTTTTATTGTTAATAACTCTTTTAGATCTCGATTTTATATGGTAAAGTTTTACACCAATTTTCTCATTTTGGTTTCACAAGGATTTTTATTGCAAATTTCGTTCATTAAAATCTCTTCGATATAAGTTAAAATAAATAAATAAATAAATATATGTATATAGTTTGATCTAATCATAATGATTTTTAATATGTCATATATTTTCATTAAGACTATTTACAAAAAAAAAAAAAATCTTATTATATAAATTTTATCATATTAGCAAGGTTTTATGATAAATTACAACTCAACTTTTCAAGTAAATTTTCTTATTGTTTAAACTTTAAATTGTATTTAAAGTCCTCGTAGAAAATTTTATTTATATAACTATTCCGTTTATTTTGGACGATCACTTCAAAATTTTAATTATTTAAACTTCTCACGACATTTTAAATTACACCACATTATATAATACACGTAGTAAAAATTTTCGTTACCCAAATTTATTTTCATAACAACTTTCATCATGCAATCTTTGGTTCATTATAAATTTTCGCAAATAAAAATTTACATCATACGGTTTTCCGCATTTTAAAATTCTTATGATAGTTTTCCCATGATTTCTCAAGAAAGTCAAACTTATAGCTTGTAATCTTCTTGAACTCTCATGCAAATCTTTATAGAAATTTTACTTTAAAGACCAAAAATCGTTTACTTGTGATTTCTCGATTTGCAATGCCGGTCATTTTAACTTACCATGATATTCATCATTACATGATATTAAATAACGAACTTGGTAAAAAAAATAAATAAAAATAATAATAATAAAAAAAATAAAAATAAAATTTCATTACGCAACTTGGTTTTCCCAAAGACAACATTCATCATTTAATATTGAAACCTCATGACAAATTTCGGCGTTCAATTTATGCATTTTAAATTTCCTCATATGCAAAAAAAAAAATTATTGTAATTTTTTTAGAAACGCTCGGATCTCAAAAATTATATTTATAATATATATATATATATATATATATATTAACTTGTAATTTTTATTTTCAAAATTTTCATGGATGCTTCAAACATTATTTATAAATTATGATATTTTCAATTTAATACATATTATTAGTCAAAGAAACCTCCCTAGACGCAACCATAAGTTTCCAAACATCCATAATCCATCTCAAACTACCGCCTTAAATCAAACCACCCTTCCACCTCAAAAGATTCCTGAGCACTCAATCTTTCCTCAATATGAACGAAATCTAAACATCCAAAAGTATACCCTCACCAACTCAAGCCCCATGCAAGTCCAAGAAATACAAAAATCAACTCAATAAAAGGGTCTAACTACCTTCACTTCTACGCCACGAAAACCTATCAAACACACCATCCTAATACTTCAATGACACCGAAAAACACACTCACAAATGCCTTGAACACATACAAACCAAAACTTACCCAACTATGACTTAAAATCCTTCGACCCATACTATGTCGAGTCACAAACCATATCGCCACATCATTCCCATCCGACCATAGAGTTTGATATCAAAATAGTAACCCAAACACTCTTTACTAAATACATGTATATACCAAATCCCAACTCAAACTAGCCAAAATCAAGTTATCCAGCCCATCAATTTACACGAGCTCAAATAAGCAAAAACCTCACCTATTAGCCCAAACCACTACTCACACAAATCATCTAAGCCTAACCCACTCAAACGACGCAAACTCAACAAACCTCATCAATCCAACTCAAGAAAACCCAACTACGCAAGCCAACCGAAACACACTCACACTCCACAAAAAATTTCCAAACCATTCACTGTACGAAGCCTAAAACCCCCTCCATACGCACGTAAGCTTCATTTTTCCCCTAAATTTTTTTATATACATATATATTCAATTAGTTTATTTATAACGACGTCATATGTTCAAATAATCACTTCTAAATTATAAACTTTTTCAATGTCAATGATGTATATAATTTTGCTCACACTTTAAAATCATCTTTGTAGAATATAAATATTGTCATGACAACAAAAAAAAATTCTATTGAGGATATGTTTTCAAAGAGATTATTAAACGCTTATATGAGTGATTTCAAGATTTATAAATATTGTCACATAAGGTGATAAATCTCATAAAGACTTTATAAATTCGAGGTTTCGTTTTGGAATGTTGAATGCGGGATTTATTTACTAACAAATTTTAACTTTCACCATCTTGCATAAACTCAATAACCATGGCTTTGCAAATCTTTTGGGACGCGTTTATAAATACTTTATGTTGTTACACAAATTTTCAATCAATAACGATTTACGCTAACTATTACCTCTTATTATCGCAAGCATCATCACTTTATATAATTTATTTTCATCACAATAACTTTATGTGTACAAATTCCTTTAAAAATTTGTGTTACAAGATTTACATTCGATAACGATTTAAATATTTTCCCTAGCAATGCATTACCGCGATGCTTTGTTATTCTGTACATTTCTTAGAAACAACAAAACGGCCTTACTTAAGATCTCATTTTCAGTTTTAGTCTATTATACGCTACGCGATTTACATATTTCGACATTAAATTCAAGTCTCACAATTATTGCGATTTTATTTTCATTTGATGAGATGTTTCGATGGTAACTTTACGCTCATGAGATTTCATTTTGTGTCTTGATTATTCATGACCAAATCCAACTATTCAATAACAATTTGTAATACTTTCATAGCCTAAATTTCGCTACAAATTTTGTTTATCTTTTAAACGATATTTCCATGACTATGTTATTCTTATTTGAGCATTTATGGAAACACGATTCTATACATTATTCTATATCATTTCATCTAACCTAGTAACGGCGTATGTGTGGCTGTCTACAAGTTTTGGCGCTATTAGAAACCGTTATTATAATGACGATTATATAAATGGTTTCACAATAGTGGCCGTATTCATGTTTTATCACATTTCATCGATTGTTTTGGTTTTTAATCAAATACTATTTTATTTATGTTGATACACGTATGCGTCACCCGAAAGAAACTCACCTCATTTCTCATGTTGTTACATTTAATGTAATCATATCCTCAAATACTTATAACCTCAAGTTTGTTCACGTATGAAATTCATTTTACGACATTATTGTTAATAGTAACGTTGTTTACCCCTACCACATGTACTCACTTTTTGGGTTTCTCATTTACACCTATTGGATTTTTCATTTTTCACTCTTTGGATTCTCGTTTCATCTATTTGATTTCTCATTTCTCTCTATCAGAGTCCTCATAATTAAAATCTCACTCATCGGATTTTTATACTAATTTAGTGACCCGACTCTTAACCATGGATTTTAATGATTTAATTATTCCTTCACGCTGAGGGCATTTGACTTCAATCCTCGTTTCGTAATTGTCTACCCTAGATTTTATTTATTCGATCGTTTTACTTATTTTCACCTTGATTTATACCGTCGGATTTTGTTGCTTCAATTATGTACCCCATTTTTCCTACTTAATAAAAAGTCAATCCCGAAATTTTCAACCGCTAGTACTGTTTTGTCAATATTGTTAAAATTCAACAAATTTATTTACACATCTATGTTAAATATTTCAGAATAAATATGTCTCTTAAACCACACAATGGACGAACCATGTGGACCATACGACGATCCAAATAATTTTGGGTGCACACTTAATTATCGAAATCCCCGTATGGAAGCCTTGGTAAGTACGATTGTGTGCGATAACTCAGACCCGAGGATGATGGTAGAAAAACGATAAAAATGCGAAATCATGATAAGGGCATGGTGGATACGCCGTTGGTACATCCTATATATAAGTGCCTTTATTATGTTTCTCATTTGTAGCGTTTTTCGAGTCATGCAAAGATTTGACGTTATTCTTTTGCTTAAATTGTTCATGCAATTATCTTACTAAAGACAATATTCGTTGATAATTACTTTTTCTTTAAGTTTATTTTAATTTCGGGACGGAATTTCTAAAAGTAGAGGATACTGTAACATTTTGAATTTTCGGGTATATTTTCAAACCAATAATTGAATCCATATTAGTAGTTGTAAACCCAACCCGGGCTTTTTATTAATGGTTTAGTCGATCTACATTATCCTTGAATGTTACTTCACCGATAAGCATCCTTTATGCGTTTATTATCTAACTTTTGTTAACTCGGAAACTTATATATATAACTTTAGGGATTAATTGGTCATTTCATTAAGTTTGTTCTTGTTTAAAATATTTTCTAACTAAGTTTGAAACATAATTAGAACATGAGGGGCTAAAGTTAAACATTTATAAACCATCTTATATAAACAACAAACCCTAACCCTAACACCACTTATTCAGCCGCCACCTCCCTCCCAGCCGTTTTCCGGCGACCATACATTTCCAGCGAGATTCCGGCGACTCCGATTCGGCACCCACTCCCCCGTAACCCGCACCACCACTAACCTTCTCCCCCCTTCTAATCCGTAAACCATCACCGCAGCCACCCAAAACTGCCCCTTCCCCCCCCCTCCTAGTTCGCTTTTCCGGCGGCCAGAATCTGCTCCGCCGTGCTAACCTAGCCGCCGCTCTCTCCTTCCCTCTTCGGTCACTCTTTCGGCGACCGGAAAACCGTGCCTCTATCTCGTCTCTCTCTCCGGCGCTCTCGGCTCTCTCTATTTCTCTACCTCTCGGCTCTCTCCGTCTCTCTCTCTATCTCTCTCTCTCTCTTTCTAATGCGTTTTTCCGGCGCGCCTCCGGCGGCTGGAATGGGCTTCGGTGACCCTTGTTTCCACGTCTCCGGCAACCTTCATCTCCGACGACTCGTGAACATCTAATAGGTACATAAAGGAGGCTTCGGTTTGTTTTGTTTACAAAATTATCCAAGTTAATAGTATTATTATTATTAACATCACAATTATTATCTACATTATTATTATTATTACTATAATTATTATTATTAACATGATAATTTTTATTATTATTATTATTATTATTATTATTATTACTATAAATAACAAAGTGGTTATTATTATTATTATTAAATATCATATTATTATTACTCTCATATTTTCTTTTATTAATTACTAGCAATAATATTATTATGTTCATTTTGTGAACTCGTTTAGAAACCGAACCGAAAATTAGTATGGTATCATTATTGTCAATACTACTTAATAATGTTATTATTAGCTATTAATAAAGCAAATTAATATTATTATTATTATTATTATTATTATTATTAATCTCTATGAATATTATTATTTTTGGATACAAATATTATCTACTTATTTTATCGAACCAAAACCCATGTCGAGCCTAGTTACCATTTAACGTCATTGTTACTCGAATTCTTTCTTTTTATCACTAATACTACTATATTTAAAATGTTATAAGTATTAGTTATTATTAATATGGCACATATAATTATTATAATTATTATTATTATTATTATTATTAAAACTTATAAATCTATTAATAACGTTTTCAACAACAAAGTAATAATTATTATATTTATTATTACTACTACTATTTTTAGTTTTAACAACAAATTCTCGATAAGTAGTATATTATATATTATATTCACCATTATCTTATATATCTAGATATATATATATATATACATATATATATAACATGTTCTAAAGTTATTATTATCATAACTATCCTTATTATTAATAATATTATTTTATTTTAAATTACCAATTAAGTACGAGTCCCTAATTATTAACAAACTAACCGGTAACCCGATTAACAACCAAACCTTCCCGTTCAATGTTTTAAATGTAGTTCAACTAAAGTTCAAGTTCATTAATATATTATTTATTTGTTTCATTTAGCTTTCAATCGCATCTGTTCGTTTACCGTTCAAGCTTCATTTATTTACCTATTTAATTCTCGGTTCATCAATCGAGGTGAGTACATTTCATCCCCTCGTTTTCACTTTTATCTTTTGGGGGTAACATGCGTACTTATTCAAAACAAGAATGATTTATTATACACTTTTCTCAAACCACAAACTTTAGGGTATATGATACTTGGAATACTTGCTCTTTTGTGTGTTATATGCCACATACGCCTTACGTGCGCGAGTGTTTAGTTTTATGTTGTTGTTGAGCCTCATTAAGTATGATCATACGCTCCCCTAACTACTTAGCCTCGTGCTAGTAGAATAGGGCCTCATTATCCAAGTATGTCGGTTGTTACCGATCAGAAAGGATCCTCATTTACATATGTTTTATATGCCACGATTGATGCTTTTAAGTTTAGAATAGAAAAATATAGTTCAATACTTTCAGGTGTGTAACCATGAACATTTGTGCGATATTCTAGTGAAGGGGATTTTATCCTTGCACGTACCTCAAGTTTGAATAGACAGGTTTGATTTCTTGCGTTATTTATTTGTTTTTTTTTGTATATTTTAAAAACATTTATTGATTTATCTATAAAGTTAATAAAAAACATAGGTAAATTAAACTATTTCTCTATCCTAAAAATATATGTAAAAGTTAGTAAAAAAATAGCAAATTATTTTTTTTTCTTTTAATATATTGTATTAAATGTAACGACATATATTACATATGTAAAAAAACAGTGTTACATTGGGTTTTCACCGGTTTTTACAACTCAAACTCAAATGGGTTTTCAATATATATATATATATAGAGAGAGAGAGAGAGAGCAAGGTTATAACAAAAAGTAGATTTTTCCTAAGAAGTCTTGAAAGTGTGCTATTCACCATCATATATAATAAAACACACCGCACAATAAACACACTTTCCATATCCACCGTCAGATCAACATATCTACGCACTAGATTACTTCTTACACTGTTTAGACACACTTCACTTCATATTTTAACCCCATCAAATATATATATATATATATATATATATATATATATATATATATATCAAGGTATAATGACAAGTGTAGGAAATAATCTTAACCATTGGATAGATTATAACACACATGGGTAATTATTTATCCATAGAGGTTTTGTTGTTTTTGGAATGAATTTAGAAGTTATTATAATTTAGAATTCATTTAGAGGTTAATTATAATCATCTTGTCTCTATCTGTCAATAATCCGTTCATCCCATATTAGTGTCACCATCACCGCTATCACCACCTAAATGCCACCCTTGTAATACCGTTCACCCACTAGACGTGGGGACGAGCGTAGGTTTTTTTCTAGTGGCAACATCGATGGATACAAATCAAGGTTTTGTAATGGGCAGCATCGCACGGTTGCAGTTGCAGCCGTTCTAGTGTGTGAGGGTGGAGACAACGACGATATTGGAATGGAGATATCGTTGTAGAACGGCCAACGACAGTCATGTATGACCTGAATTGGGTCGGCGCCGAACACGTAGACGGAGTCAGTATTTGATACAATGAAACAAGATCTGTCACGGGTTGTTAGTAAATTGAAGTAGTTGTATTTTGAAATTCTGTTAATAGATTGGAATATATGGGGTTTTTATTCCTTATTGTTTTTAATATTAAAAATTATCAAAGATAATGGATGGAGGAGGTTGGATGATCCGTCGCTACCACATGTTCACATTCATAAATTGATTAAAGCATAGAATTATATGTTAAAACGGGTTATAACAAACCCATATACCCTTTAAACGAGTTATAACATCTCATTATATTAAAAACTAATCTCATCAAATATTAGATATGAAAATCCTTTAAAATAGGATCATACTAAAAATTAATATCCGATTTTTTTTAAGGATATTATTTATAATTAAGTAACAATTTTACTAGTAAAAAAGAAAGCGGGTCATAGGTTTCACCAAACCCAGATAGTTTTTAAACCGGGATATAACATCTCATTTATTTGTGAAATCCTTTTATCATCAAGTCCTAAGTATGTTATTAACTTACTTAAAATATATCGAATTAAAATCCTAATATATATATATATATATATATATTAGAAACGAATAACGTAAAACAACCCCGTAATACGAGGGATAAAACTAATATATATATATATATATATAGAAAATGGTTCAAATAAGAATAAAAAGTTTCATAGGAATAGTAAGAACCACTAAAATTTTGACATTTGGCATTACAAATGATGGTGAAATAATAGTTTTAAGAAACTATATCGGTTATAATGATGAAAGAGTGATTCTAGAAACTACGTCGGTTATTGGTAATTTTAAATCTCAACCATTGATTAACATGATACAATGGCTATGATTTATTGCTAGTCTTTCTAGAAAAACTATTTATTTTTAGGATAACCCTCCGCTATATATATATATATATATATATATATGTATATATATAGTAGGGTTTAAATAAAAATAAATAGTTTTGTAAAAATAGTAAGAACCAATAGATGAAAGATAAGTGACATAGTTCTTAATTTAAACTAGAGTTTCTTTAGGTAAATTTGTATATCTATTAAATCTCTTTAAATTATTAAAATAACCGTTTAATTTCTAAAATTAAGCATATCACCTTGTTAATTCAGTAACCAATTCCTCTATCGCAACCTTTTCTTCTTCTATTTATTAATGTTGTCTGTTTTTTAAAATTCATTTAATTCCCTTTATAGACCATTTAATCGTATATATTTGTTTATTAATTTTGTCAGTTTCTTATACAACACACATACTTGTTTTCATGCTACTTTTGAATTAATTAATTCAATCAATTAATTATATTCTTAGTTTTCATAGTCGAGTTTTATTATTATTCAAATACCAATGGTTTACATGAATATGGATTTATAGAAAAATGATCAAATACATTTTATTTTTAACATGAAAATAGTGAGAACCAATTTGTTTTTATTATTAGGTTTATTTTTATAGATGTTTGCTGTTACTTTTTGTTCGTATTTGCTAATTTTTGATTTTATAAGTATTTGCTGATTCATATTTTGTTGTTATTATTAGATTTTTTCTTTTGTTGTTATAAATATTTGTTGGTATTTGCTGTTATTATTTTGTTCTTGATTTTGATTCTTTTATTGTAATTTTTAGGTTTTTTTCTTCGTTATTACAAATCATTTTTTATGTGTATTGGTCTTGTAGTTGGTATTGTTTCTTACGTTCTCATTTTTTATAAATTGGTATTATTTCCTACGTTCTCATGTTAAGATTAAAATGTACATAAATCTTCCCCTGGTTTTATAACTGTGTTGAATTTCATGGGCTCAATTAGGAGATATCGTGAATTGAAAAGCCTACATACCAACCATAATCATTGCACCCAACATTTAAAGAAAAACGATTGATTTTTGTTGACAAACTGAATGTACAGAATTACCCTTAATAAACTACACGAAAAGGGTAAAGTTAAGACATAATATGGTTATTTTGTAACTTATAATCTCATCCATTAGATTTGTTGATCTAATGGTTAAGATTTATTCTTACCATTCTTAGAAAACAATGTATTCTTATTATAACTCACCCCTATATATATAGAAAAAAGGTTCAAATAAAAAACAATTGTTTCGTGAGAAGTGTGAGAAGACTTTAAAATCAAGCACACCACTAAAATAGGACACTATACCATGTAAATAGGAAACTATACCTTATTTAGAAACTACTAATCTCAACCCCTAGATCCTAGATCAAAGGGTCAAGATCTATTCTTATGTTTCTCACAAAACTATTATTTTTTACGTTAACCCTACCCAATATATATATATATATATAGAGAGAGAGAGAGAGAAGATAGAATACAATAATATTTATATTCAAGAAATCGATACATGAAATCACAACTCAAGATCTCGAAATCGTCAATACATATCTAATTAAACATTGGTTCATCGAAAATAAACAATTTTGGAATTAATCGATCAATTTTTTTTCCTTTCTTCACGAAAACCGTTTTGAGCGTTTTAGTATTTTTGGCTGAGCGTTTTAATTTTTTTGCCTTTGAGCATTTTGTTTTACCTTTGAGTGTAATTCTCGTACCTATCGTACGTTAAGCAATTAATATACAGTAACCTCACCATATATATATATATATATATATATATATATATATATATATATATATATATTAAATTTGAATGTTCTTAACATAGTTAAAAACACTATTCCTTTAATATAACACTTTGTGTTGTTGTAATACACGCATGTTTGTTATAGATTTTCTATTCACTGGATAACACTCCACGTGTTACGGTTTCTGATGCAGCGGTGTAAACAAAAACGAAGAACGAATCACGTCGATTCAGTGAATATCCGTGATGAACTTCAAAACTCCCAAATCTCACCCAAAGGTCTAGGGAAAATGAAGAGAAAAACGAAATTTATCAATATTCAAGTCTGTCCTTCTGAATTACATAACCAACATATAAATAAGTGTTCTAATACGAAATGGGCCTAAAATGGGCCATGGGCCAAACACAAACCCAAAAACAAAAACATAAAAACTGCTGAAAAAACATTAAAAGGCCCATAACTTTATTTAGAATGCGCTTTTGGGCTTCGGACAGGGGCCAAACTGCTATAGGCGTTTGCCACAATGTGCTCCTCATCTCAATCTTCGATTTGACTGGAAATAGGCCCGAAACGGAGCTTCGTGGGCCAAGTTATGCCCGTTTTCGTGGGCCACCTTTGGAGACATGATCATGGGTCTCCAAATATAACATGGCCTGTTCGTAAATACTTGGGCCTTCATCAGTTTCTTTACAGTTGTTTCTGATGTAGTTTATGCCATTAATACATATTCATTTCTCACTAGTTCATCCATGTTCATCACCACTACCATCATCATCTCGCTATCTCTGTCTCCAAAATGTTCATCACCACCACCTTCATCTTGCTAGCTAGAGAGTCCCATCATCACCATTGTTTGCAACCCATTGCAACCATCATCTTTAACCGGTACCACCATCATCTTCAGCAACCCATTCTATTAGGGTTTTACCCTTGCCGTTGGTGGTGCACCATTTCACTTCGTGGTGGTTTAGAATTTTGAATGGTCTTGGTTCGGTGGTCGATATTATGGTTGTGGCGTGGAGGTGTTAAATATGCGGAAATGGTTGGCTATCGGTTGTCGGTTTCTATTCTGAAAACCTAGATTGATCGTTTAACGACGACGAATGTTCGGTGGTTGCGCTACAGGTTTGCACATTTTTACTCATCCTTTTAATTTATAGCTTTGTTTCCTTGATGTAGTTAAGGTATCGTATAGTTGATTATCGGTGTACGGAGACGACCAAAACAAGGTGCTAGTGTAACATTTGAAAACACCAGGTTAGGGTGGTCGATCGCGTTGGCGGTAGCCTCTTGCCACTATTGTAACATTGTGAGGTGCACTTTGTGCTTTACCAAAGGTTAGTCTGATATATTGCGCCTATGGATTGTTGTTTGCGATCTCAAGGTTGGTCACTTCTCTGATTAACATTATCATTTTGATCATGCTTAGATTTGTTGTACATTGATGCAGCGGTAAAACCATAATGAAGATCAAATCACGTTGATTCAGTGAATACCATAGTTGTGAATAGCGAAAAACGGTAAATAGTGACACACTACCTATATGCTACATAGCGAATAACGGTAGATAACGACCGCTATTCGTGTTTAGTGGTAAAGTAGTAAAATTTTTTATGAATATAAAAAATAGCTATTTATATTCTTTATATATATATATATATAATGTCAATTTTAAACTTATTTGTGTATAGATTTATAAGTTTAAGGACTAAATGTAAAGTAGTAATAATAGAAGCTCTAAATATTGAAATACACAAACTAATTTCAAACTTTTATGTTAAAATTGATAAGTTTACAAACAATTGAAAAATAAAAGGGGTTAAATGTTAAAATATGTAAAGTTATTTAAACCTAAAAAACCTAAAACAAAGATACAGCCGCTACTCAGCCAGGTAGTCTTCTTCTTCCTTGTTTCCGGCCAAAACAGCAGCTCTGGCACCGGAATCCGCCGCCAAAAGTCGCTATATTGTTGCTATTTGGCCGCCAAGTAACATGTAGTGGCATATGGCCGATACGCTATGAAGCGCGCTATAGAGACCGCTATTGTCGCTATTGACAACCATGGTGAATACCCGTGATGAACTTCCAAAACCCCCAAATCCCACCCAAAGGACAAGGAAATTGAAGTGAAAAATATTTATTATCAAAATTCAAATATGATTCTTCACATTACATAAAAAGAATATAAATAGAGTTTCTAATACAAAATGGGCCCAAAAAAGGCCATGGCCAAACACAAACCCAAAAAGAAAAATGCAAAAACTGCTGAAAAAACATAAAAAGGCCCATAACTTTATTTAGGAGGCTTTTTTGGGCTTCAGGCATGGGCCAAACCACCATAGGCGTTTACCACAATGTGTTCATCATCTCAAGCTTCGATTTGGCTGGTAATGGGCTCGAAACGGAGCTTCGTGGGCCATGTTATGCCCATTTTCGTAGGCCACATTTGGAAGCACGATCATGTGCCTCCAAATATAACATGACACGTTCTTCAATACTTGGGCCTCCATCATACATATCCAAGAAAAGTTGTAGACTATGCTAATTTCAATATTAATTGGGGTAATAATGGTGGCTAGCTCACTTGGCATGGCAACTTTAGTTGCAGCCGTGACGCCACTGAGTCATGCATCATTGGTAATGACAATGAAATTTCGGTATCTGAGCCTCTTTTTTTGGCAATGGAAAATATGGTTGCAGCTGTCACGACACTGACCCTTGCTTTGTTGGCAATGAAAGTGAGAAATTGTGTATATGGGGCTCTTTGCTCTGTAATGGCAATGATGACGGTCAGTTATTGGGAATGTAAACTGAAGATACATGGATTAAACCTAGACGGGTATATATGAATACTCCCTGGTCCTCAAGATGAACAAAGGCACAACTCAATCTTCTTCTCATGTTTTCTTTAGATATGCCATGGAAGAAAGGAAAATAAGGGGAATGGAGGTGACTTATGGGAGTTTCCCCTATTCACAGACACAAGCTAAGAGCATGCCCTAAATGAGAGGTAAAGGCCTCTTATATAAATAACTTAGTGGCTACCATCATGAACCCCTAACATTAGTGGGCCAAGCCCGATTAGGGATTACCTGCACAAAACCCCCAGCCCATTAGGCCTTGGTTAGTAGACAATAATAATATAATAAATATAACACGTACAAACATATATACTGTATGGGCTGTGAACCCCCCCAACACACATCACAAAAACCCCCCAGCACACCACTTGGATTTGTGTTTCCAACCATCATTCTTGCGAGGTCATCTTGCTTTCTCTCAAAGATCCTGCACTGTTGGGTCATAAATTGGTTAGACTGACGCATATCAAAAGGCCACGACGTGATCAAGACTAAATTGAAATAAAAGAGGACGAGTTGAACAATTGCATTATGGTTGTGATGGTGTAATACCGAAATCACTAAGGATTTCGGTTAGGCTGATATGGGCTCATTTGGGCTTGGCCTTTGGGCCTTTTATGGTAACCCTATATATAGTTGTTGTTTAATCATTTTAGGGTTAGCAGTTGTTGAGAGCCACCATAATTTCTAGAGGGCATTTTATTGTTTGGCAATGTGGTTTATATATATGACGATTTATTTGATAATAGAATAGTATGCATTGAAACCATATTATATCGTGTTCATATTTTATTATATTGCTCTATCTCGTTCATGAATCATCACGGTGTTAGGATTCCGCACTAACATCGTGTTTGGGTTGATATCATACTGTAATGATCCAGATTCGGGACTTACAATTGGTATCAGAGCCTTTGACCTATTCAGGCTCTTTATTGTGATATCAACGGATTCAAGATCTAGACGTTTGGAGGTTTAGTTGTTTTCTGGTGAGTTTTTAATCAGAGAGGTTGAATGGCTCAATATTGGGGAAAGATTGGTTTTTGTTTTGGAAACAAATCAAATCCTATAAATCTCGGTAGTCAGTTATAGTTAAGATCTTGCTGATTGTCTAGTTTTCGGCCATTGTAATCTGTTCTCCGTAGTTTCAAGTTTTTGGCCAAAAATACAAGGGTTTTCTTCCAAGATTCATTTTCGGCTTAAGACGTGTGTTCTCAGCCATCATTAAGCGTTCTTGGTCAAACTTGTGGGTTCTCGGTCAACATTACTTGTTTTCGGTCAAGAATTGTTCTCGGTCAACCTGTGTTCTTGGTTGACTTGATCTCCATTGATTTGATCTGTTTTCTGTTGACTTAATTCATTCTCGGTCAGAGTTCTTGGCCAAAACTTTTGAATTCTCGGTCAAAGAAGTAGTTCTCGGTAAAAAAAAATTAATTTGGCGGGAAAATTTTTCTTGAACGAAAATTTTCCAGAATACACCTTATAAGTAAAAATTCATTTTTGAAAATTTTGGCAAAAATAATTTTTTTCTGGGTGATTTTCGGTGAATTTTTGGCGGGAAATTTGGAAAAATTTGTCTTGAACAAAATGTTTCCAAGACACTTCTTTTGAGTTGGACATCTTTCTTGAGAATTTTGGTGATCATATTTTTTCAAAAAATTTTGGCGGGAAAATCAGATTAATTCCTTTAATTACTCAATGTATTCTCCACAACCCATCTCAATGTTTGGAAGTACTCTTAATCAGTCTGCTCCCTCACAAGTAGTATTTTAGAGTTCGTCTACAGAGGTAAGTTTTCAACCATGTTCTCAAGATTGCACTGATAAATAAATTTATATAAGCTCCACAATGATAAGTTGATTAGAGACATGGAAAGAGTAAAATCTAAAAACTTTAAACTTAAGAAAAATGAAAAAGCTTTCCTAGACAAAATAGAAGCACAGAAAAAGGACATCTCTAAGCTTAAGTCTGATTTCAGTATAAAAAGTTGTTACCACCTAGATGCCAAACAGGAAATCGCTGAACTAACTGCTAAACTGGAAGCCTCCAGGTTAGAAATTCTGAATCTAACTAGTAAATTTGAAAAGGGCTGAACTTGATTTCAAAAAATTCAAGGGTTCCAGTAAAGTAGTCAATTCAATGATTGAAAATCAATTATGGTGGAAAAAGAATGAGTGTGAGGGTATAGGATATAGTCAGGTACCCCCACCATACAATGAGAACTGTTGGGAGCAGATTTTTTATCCTCAGGATTGATCACGATTTAAAGATTTCAACCTATCCTGTCGGTGCAAGTATTCTGAGGATTATATTTGACTAATTCAATTGTACTTTATTATTTTTTGTTTTTTTTTGCAGATAAGACCATGTGTTTAATATGCTAATAAGAACGTGGATTTGCAACGGCTATTATTAGGGCTTCGTCAACTTGAACGTGGGCATCAACGAATAATGGAGGACTTAGTCTAGGGTTTATCCTGGATTTCTTGGAATTTCTATTGTAACTTTTTGTTTATATAATTGAGCTGATATGATCATTAGAACACACACTTCACTCACCTAGCTATCAAAACACATGTAACACACACTACACACTCATAGCTACGAAAACTCATTGTAACACTTAGTATTCGATCGATTATCAGCTCCACTACTTGTAATCAACCTTTTTGTTATTAATAAAAGAGACGGTGATAGTTTTCACCGTCCGGGGGTTTTTTGTGCCGGAGATCCACACGATCAAGGGCTTTCTCCCTCGAAATCAAATCATTGTGTTCATTTTATTCTTGATCAAGCACTCTACCTCGCATACGAATTTGATCACTAAATTACCTTGTTAATTTTTAACCGAAACAATTTGGCGCCCACCGTGAGGCAAACGATGCTTTGATCATTATTAACCCTCCAATTAAACCCTACTTTCAACATCCGCAACATGTCTTCCCAACCGAAGAATGTTTCCTCTTCTGCCGCAGCTTCAGATTCCTCTGTGAGGCCTCTTATGCCTCCTCCTTTTGCTGGTGGTATCCTGAAAACCTGACAACACTCAGAAGAAACCTGCTACTCCCGTGTTCTCGGGATCGAGACTGTCTC
This sequence comes from Bidens hawaiensis, assembly GCF_021521415.1. Taxonomy (NCBI): domain Eukaryota; kingdom Viridiplantae; phylum Streptophyta; class Magnoliopsida; order Asterales; family Asteraceae; genus Bidens; species Bidens hawaiensis. The sequence continues at coordinate 129,540 of NW_027497182.1, read as the reverse complement.
CCAAGGATTCCTTCATGGTATCTAACAACGACCTTCTATCTATGTCTAGACGGTTACAGGAACAGACGGATCGTCAGAACAAGACCAACCATATGCTCGTGAAAGAACTAGAAGATATCAGGAAAGTCAAGAAGCCGGCGGAAGAATTTACACCACTAATCCCGAGATCTCTGGATTTCACTCCTCCAGGATCTCAGGATTGGTGCGTCCGGAGTCGACCATGGCGTACAACTCTGGATCCTCATTTTTCCAGCACTCAGAGTCTGCAAGATTGCACTCATCTAGATCCCAGGGACACTTGCATGCATCTTCTGCTGGGCCATTTCAACATGCAGGATCCTTAGGATTGTCGCAGGAGGGAGGATCCTCAGGATCATTTCAACAGTCCGGATCCTCAGGATTTCCATCAGATAGGATCGTTAGGTCCTTATCAGCAGGCGGTATCCTCAGGATCTCAGCAACAACCAGGATCCTCAGGAGTACCTTCACCAGGGTTCACTAATCCTCAACAACCATTTGCTCAGACTCAACAGTTCATAGGATCCTCTGAGGTGCACCAGGGAGACTGACGTAGCATGGAGATAAAATTGGATGTCACACACATTGATTCTAAGAATACCCGTGAAGTACTTCCCAAAACTCCCATAAAAGACATAGATCGTAAATAAGATAAATAATTGAACCTGTTGATTCACACGAATACCATGATCAATTCTTCCAACTATCGTTGATTCACAAAGAATACCGATAATTAGGTCTTTCACACACTAACACACACTGTGATAGAGAGGAAATGATATTTTTTCATATATACCAAACCTGATATTTAACATAACAAATCTCAAGTATTTAAAAGAAACAGAAAACCATTGGGCTTCTAATGATTAAACCAAAAGACATAAAATATTAATTTTAAACTCTTGTAATTCCATAACTCATTTCGTCATTATTTGGTAAACGTTTGATCTCCCCACATCATTCTCTCCACCTTTGAAAAAACTCGCCCTCGAGTTTTGTCTTCGAACCGTAACCACCTGGGTCAAAGGGACCATCCATCCGATTCATGTTAAATACTAGCACCACACCTTCACCTTTAGGAGTTATGTGATGGGTCCATCACAAATAATTACCACTTCATGCAATTCTTTTATATTCATGTAATCATCATTCACTTTGAGGCCCACCATATCAAGCTCAAACATAAAATATTTTTCTCTGACCTTCAAATGTGGGAAATAGTTGATAATTACGGTAGGAAATTTCTTAAAATTTGCATCTTCATTTAACTCATTAATATGAAGTTTCAAAATAGTGGGAGATAACATGTATATGGAAGACAAATTCGAATCACCATTAACCACAATATCACCACCATTTTCTACCGTACCATCCCTTAAAATTTCATCAAAAATACCGGAATAAATTGTAGACCACTCATGTTTTCTTTTTAAACATTCAAGAACATCACCAGTTGCCCAAACATACCATTCCTCGTCCTCGTATTCATCAAACATGGGTCAGGAATCATAGATATTGTCCCCCTCGCAAGCCATATTGAGCCAGGAATTCGGCTTTGATACCACCTTACATAGGGTGGAGATAAAATTGGATGTCAAACACGTTGATTCTAAGAATACCCGTGAAGTACTTCCCAAAACTCCCATAAAAGACATAGATCGTAAATAAGATAAATAATTGAACATGTTGATTCACACGAATACCATGATCAATTCTTCCAACTATCGTTGATTCACAAAGAATACCGATAATTAGGTCTTTCACACACTAACACACACTGTGATAGAGAGGAAATGATATTTTTTCATATATTCCAAACCTGATTTTTTTACATTTCAAATCTCAAGTATTTAAAAGAAACATAAAACCATTGGGCGTCTAATGATTAAACCAAAAGACATAAAATATTAATTTTAAACTCTTGTAATTCCATAATTCATTTCGTCATTATTTGGTAAACGTTTGATCTCCCCACATCATTCTCTCCACCTTTGAAAAAACTCGCCCTCGAGTTTTGTCTTCGAACCGTAACCACCTGGGTCAAAGGGACCATCCATCCGATTCATGTTAAATACTAGCACCACACCTTCACCTTTAGGAGTTATGTGATGGGTCCATCACAAATAATTACCACTTCATGCAATTCTTTTATATTCATGTAATCATCATTCACTTTGAGGCCCACCATATCAAGCTCAAACATAAAATATTTTTCTTTGACCTTCGAATGTGGGAAATAGTTGATAATTACGGTAGGAAATTTCTTAAAATTTGCATCTTCATTTAACTCATTAATATGAAGTTTCAAAATAGTGGGAGATAACATGTATGTGGAAGACAAATTCGAATCACCATTAACCACAATATCACCACCATTTTCTACCGTACCATCCCTTAAAATTTCATCAAAAATACCGGAATAAATTGTAGACAACTCATGTTTTCTTTTTAAACATTCAAGAACATCACCAGTTGCCCAAACATACCATTCCTCGTCCTCGTATTCATCAAACACGGGTCAGGAATCATAGATATTGTCCCCCTCGTAAGCCATATTGAGCCAGGAATTCGGCTTTGATACCACCTTACGTAGAGTGGAGATAAAATTGGATGTCAAACACGTTGATTCTAAGAATACCCGTGAAGTACTTCCCAAAACTCCCATAAAAGACTTAGATCGTAAATAAGATAAATAATTGAACCTGTTGATTCACACGAATACCATGATCAATTCTTCCAACTATCGTTGATTCACAAAGAATACCGATAATTAGGTCTTTCACACACTAACACACATTGTGATAGAGAGGAAATGATATTTTTTCATATATTCCAAACCTGATTTTTTTACATTTCAAATCTCAAGTATTTAAAAGAAACAGAAAACCATTGGGCGTCTAATGATTAAACCAAAAGACATAAAATATTAATTTTAAACTCTTGTAATTCCATAACTCATTTCGTCATTATTTGGTAAACGTTTGATCTCCCCACATCATTCTCTCAACCTTTGAAAAAACTCGCCCTCGAGTTTTGTCTTTGAACCGTAACCACCTGGGTCAAAGGGACCATCCATCCGATTCATGTTAAATACTATCCCCACACCTTCACCTTTGGGAGTTATGTGTATGGGTTCATCACAAATGATTACCACTTCATGAAATTCTTTTATACTCATGTTATCATCATTCACTTTGAGGCCCACCATATCAAGCTCAAACATAAAATATTTTTCTTTGACCTTCGAATGTGGGAAATAGTTGATAATTACGGTAGGCAATTTCTTAAAATTTGCATCTTCATTTAACTCATTAATATGAAGTTTCAAAATAGTGGGAGATACCATGTATATGGAAGACAAATTCGAATCACCATTAACCACAATATCACCACCATTTTCTACCGTACCATCCCTTAAAATTTCATCAAAAATACCGGAATAAATTGTAGACCACTCATGTTTTTCTTTTTAAACTTTCAAGTACATAACCAGTTGCCCAAACATACCATTCCTCGTCTTCGTATTCATAAAACACGGGCTAGGAATCATAGATATTGTCCCCCTCACAAGCCATATTGAGCCAGGAATTCGGCTTTGATACCACCTGACGTAGCGTGGAGATAAAATTGGATGTCAAACACGTTGATTCTAAGAATACCCGTGAAGTACTTCCCAAAACTCCCATAAAATACATAGATCGTAAATAAGATAAATAATTGAACCTGTTGATTCACACGAATACCATGATCTATTCATCCAACTATCGTTGATTCACAAAGAATACCGATAATTAAGTCTTTCACACACTAACACACACTGTGATAGAGAGGAAATGATTTTTTTTCATATATTCCAAACCTGATTTTTTTACATTACAAATCTCAAGTATTTAAAAGAAACAGAAAACCATTGGGCTTCTAATGATTAAACCAAAAGACATAAAATATTAATTTTAAACTCTTGTAATTCCATAACTCATTTCGTCATTATTTGGTAAACGTTTGATCTCCCCACATCAGAGACTTTATCCCGATGCAAGCTAACACTTCGACCACTCCATTTTCTACTCCGGGAAATATTATGTCTGGGAATGCAAGATATAACACCCAAACTGTTCCTCAGAATATTAATCAGGGTAACACTTTAAATACAATTTCTTTTAATGCTAATCAAGGATTTTTGCAGGATGCAGGCATAAGTTCAAGTTTAGCCCGGGAACTACAGAAGCTTAAGGACATGATCTCGAATGTTCCTGATGTAATCCGTCCCATAGCTGAAATTCCCACTGATAGTCACAGAATATCCCGATTTGTGCCATAAATTAGTGACATACATATCCCAAAACGGTGTCAAACCCCAAATATGAAACTGTATGATGGTTCAACGGATCCTGAGGAACATGTTGCACAGTATAGAGGGCGTATGAAGATCAACCCAATCCCTATGGAAATCAAGAAAGCGTGCCTTTGCAAGGGATTTGGGTCTACCTTGACTGGAGCAGCCATGAAATGGCTATTGAGTATTCCTCCTAACACCATCACCTCCTTTTCTCATTTAGTTAACTTGTTCAATAACCAGTTTTCTTGCAGTAGAACGTTTGAGAAGATGACAGGTGATCTTTATAGGGTTACCCATAATCCTAGGGAATCCTTGAGAGATTTTATTACCAGGTTTAGCAAGGAGTCGCTGGAGATTCCAAATTTAAATCCTGCTTCGGCAGTGGAAGCTCTTAAGTTGGGGTTAGAGAAAAACTTCTCTTTCTACGTTGATCTTGTTATGATTCCATGCAGGTCATTAGATGAAGCAAGAAGCAGAGCTATGTGGTTTATCAGGCTAGAGGACGATAAGAAAAACTTTAAAAAGATCGATATCCCAATATATGATCAGACGAACTGGAAAGCCGAATCCCCGGGAAAATCATATCGATCAAAGCCTTACTATAAGCCTGATAACCCCAGGATTAATGCAGTAGATGATGAAGATGATGAAGAACATCCTAGGATCTCTGAATATTGTTTTTATGTTGATGTTGGTGGATTAATGTGTGCCATGCAGGACTTACATGAAAAAGCTAGGTGGCCAAAGAAAATGGAGAAACAAGGAGCCTGGAAAGACAACTCAAAATGGTGTGCCTTCCACAAGGATTTTGGGCACTTGACTGATGATTGCATTGCACTTAGAAGGGAGATTAGCTATCTTCTCAGCAAGGGCCACTTGAAAGAGCTACTTGGCCAAAAGAAAGGAAAAGAACAAAATCCAACTAATAGTGTTCTTAGTCTATCCACTGAATCCAACTAATAGAGAAGAAAGTTTGCACCTGAGAGAACATAATCATACAAGAAAAAGTTGAAAGACTATTGAAGGAGAATATGATTATAGAAGTTCAATATCCCCGATGGTTAGCAAATCTAGTGGTTGTACAGAAAAAGAATGGCAAATGGAGAGTTTGTGTAGATTTCACAGACTTGAATAAGGCATGCCCTAAGGATCCATTCCCTCTACCACACATAGATTCAATGGTAGACGCTACAGCTGGCTACGAAATGCTGACATTTATGGATGCATCCTCAGGATTTCAGAAAATCCAAATGGAACCTTCGGATCAAGAAGATACAGCCTTCATGACTCCAACAGGTATTTATTGTTATATTGCTCTACCCTTTGGACTTAGAAATGCAGGTGCAACCTATCAGAGGTTAGTTAACATGATGTTCAAAGGGCAACTGGGGGACACGATGGAAGTTTATATTGATAATATGGTGGTGAAGTCCAAGAAAGCTGAGGATCACCTCCAGGATATCAAGACCGCATTTGATATCCTCGAAAAATATAACATGAAGCTGAATCCTTCAAAGTGCCATTTCGGAGTGAAGGCTGGAAAATTCTTGGGATACATGGTCACCAAAAGGGGGATAGAGGCGATTCCAGAGCAGATACAAGCTATCCTGAATCTGAAATCCCCAGCATCAGTCAAGGATGTTCAAAGGCTGAATGGCAGGATAGCAGCGCTCAACAGATTCATATCCAGATCCTCAGAAAAGTGAAAAGAATTTTATGATATCCTGAGGAAAAACAAGAAGTTCGAGTGGACCAGTAAGCATGAGGAAGCTTTAATATCCTTAAAAGCTTATCTTTCTTCCGCTCCTCTACTGGTAAAACCTGAGGAAGGTGAACCTCTATCTCTATATCTAGTTGTATCAAATAATGTTGTAAGGGCAGTTTTAGCTAAGGATTTCGAAGATCAACAACATATCATCTATTATGTAAGTAAAAGTCTCTTGGATGCTGAAACCAGGTATTCTTATCTTGAGAAATTAATTTTAGAACTTATTATGGCATCTACTAAACTTAGACACTATTTTGAAACTCACCCTATTTGTGTTAAAACAAATTACCCTATCAAGTCTGTTTTGAGAAAACCAGAAACGTCAGGTAGAATGGAAAAATGGGCTGTAAAGCTGAGTGCATATGATATAGCATATGAACCTAGGACTGCCATCAAATCCCATGCATTAGCAGACTTTGTGGCTGATTTCACCAGAGAACTTACAGAAGAGGTAGACTTGGAAGTCCAACAACTTGAAGAAACTAAAGATAAGTGGACTCTATACACTGATGGTGCTTCAAATGTTAGAGGAACAGATCTCGGGATCCTGCTAAAACCGCCACAGGGGGACATTATACCTCAATCCATATCCTGCGGATTTCGAGCCACAAATAATGAGGCAGAATATGAAGCTTTGATAGCAGGACTACAACTAGCAATCGACATGAAAATCAAGTTTATTCAAGTACATGTTGATTCATTATTATTAGCTAATCATTTTTATGGTTCATATACTGTTAGAGGAGAAAAATTGATGAAATATTTAGGGCTAGTAAAAAAAACTAGCAAAGTGTTTCGAAATGTTTGATATTTCACAGGTACCTAGAGAAGAGAATATTGAAAAAGATGCCCTATCGTATTTAGCTTCATCCTTCAGGATGACGGAAGGTGTCAAGATTCCTATCATACATATCCTGAACCCAGCAATAGGAGAGCAAGGTGTCAATGAAATATCAGACGATGACGAAGATATGGGAGTCAAGAATCCTGAGGATAATGAAAATTCTAGGATTATCTCGATCAGGAGATATATTCAAGATGGAATTATCCCCAAGGATGAAAACCCAAGAGCTTTTTGCACAAAGGTAATCCCATATACTATAATGAATGATATGTTATATAGGAAATCTATTGCAGGACCATATCTTAGGTGCTTGGAAAAGGCAGAAGCTCAAGAAGTTCTTTAGGATATCCATGAAGGAGATTGTGGGAATCACACTGGAGACAGAGCACTATTCTCCAAAACCCTGAGGACAGGATACTTTTGGCCAATGATGAAGAGGGATGCTATGAATTATTTTCAGAAATGTGATGCATGCCAAAGACATAGTAACATTTTGCACCAGCCAGCAGAACCCTTATATCCTGTTATATCCCCTTGGCCTTTCATAAAGTGGGGAATGGATTTTTTCGGAAAGCTACCCAGAGCTCCAGGAGGAAAAGTCTTTATGTTGGCTATGACAGATTATTTCTCGAAGTGGATTGAAGTAGAGGCTTTTGTTCATGTCAGAGAGAAAGGGGTTATCTCATTCATCAAGCGCAATATCCTGACAAGATTTGGAGTTCCAGCAGAGATAGTGTGTGACAAGGGCTCACAATTCATTGGAAAAAGAACAACTAACTTATGTGCCAGTTGGGGAATCAAGATGATCACCTCAACACCTGTCCATCCTCAGGCTAATGGTCAGGCTAAGTCAAGCAACAAAATCATTATTAATAACCTGAAGAAAAAGTTGGGGTCTAAGAAAGGAAAGTGGGCCGAGGAACTACCTTTTGTTCTTTGGGCGCATATGACTACTTCAAAGAATGCTACTATTCAAACTCCTTTCTCATTGGTATTTGGAGCTGAAGCAGTTATCCCGACAGAGATGGTTATCCCTATGGCTAGAATCAGTCATCAAAATCCCGAAGATAACACTCAAAGTCTACTTGAAGATCTAGATGCAGTAGAAGAACTCAGGGATTTAGCAAAGATCAGAAAGCCTCTTATCAGTAGAAGATAGCAAAATCCTACAAAAAGAATATCGGGGTTCGTAGATTTCAAGAAGGGGATTTAGTTCTCCGAAAAGCTTTTCAGAATACTACAAATCCTGCGGATGGAAAGGTTGCACCAAAGTGGGAAGGTCCTTACTTGATTGAGTCAGAAGCAGGAAAGGGGGCATACAGGTTGTCTACTTTGGATGGTGACTTATTACCAAGTGCTTGGAACGCTATCCACCTCAAAAAATATTTTATGTAAGACTTCTATCCCAAGGATAATTGCTATCCTGAGTAATTTAATAGTGATAGTAGACAACTGAGGTATGTATTCGAATTTATATTTTTATTCATTTTCAATATTATTATACTTTTATCATGATACTGACTTAAGCATCAGAGGGGTGTTAGCAAGGCTAACACCCACTCCTTACCTAGATTTGACTGTTTTGTAGCCTGAAGATATGTGGTATTCCCATAGGGAATGAAGTTAGTAAGGGCTTTGTCGCCAGTTTATTCTTAAGGTTTAAGGGGTTCTCATCTCTTCTAAGGACCTTGTCACTAGTTTCTTCGGGCCTTGCCGTCAATTGAGGTATTATTCGATGCCTTCTAAGGTTTAAGGGGTTTTCACCTCTTCTTAAGATCGGCTGTAGCGCATGTTTATTCAGCCGTAGTTCGAGAGGCGGCGCCAGCACATGAAATATAGTGACTTGTTACCTTGTTATCCTCGGCTATTGGTTTGAATCTAAAGTTAATGGTAGACGTACCTTTCCTCAGGTTTAAGAGGTTTTCACCTCTCATAAGGGCCTTGTCGCCAGTTTATTCTTAAGGTTAAAGGGTTTTCACCTCTCATAAGGGCCTTGTCGCCAGTTTAATCTCAAGGTTTAAGGGGTTTTCACCTCTCATAAGGGCCTTGTCGCGAGTTTATTCTTAAGGTTTAAGAGGTTTTCACCTCTTCTAAGGGTTTTTTCGCCAATATATTTAAGCCTTGTCGCCAGTATATTTAGGCCTTGCCGCCAGTTTATTTGGGCCTAACTGCCAGAATTTCTGAATTTATTTTCAAGATAATGTTAACATTGCAGGTCTATCGGTATATCCCTAGAAATGGAGGAACATTCTAAAAAGTAAGGATAAAATGGCCTATACATTATCAGAGTTAGTAGCTATACGATTCTGGTATGATTTCCTATTTGTGAACATTCTATATTTTATATTACTTGTCTTATTTATAAGATGAATTTTATGACTTGGTATTGGTTTATTGAATTTCACTTAAACTGTTATTAAAGAATTTCATTCCTAATATACTCAGTTTTCTCTAAAGATTTAATAACAGAAACAGGGATAAAATACCAACATAAGTCATAAAAAGTTTTTATACTAATATTATAGTGCAAGAAAGGATGATTCAAGTTTCACTCAAAACAGAGCCCATCCACCTGAACCATCAGATTGTCTAAAAACATGAAATAAAAGTTAGCTTGGGCTTCGTCCTGAACCAGGATCCCTTCACTTAAACCATTATCCTAGGAATATTATATTATCCATACACAACCAAAACAGAAATTGTTCAAACAACCAACAGAAACACATCAAATAACCTGAAAACCAGGCTCAAACCTTGTCACCATCACCCTGATCACCCTCCTTCTTCTCCGCTTCCGTCACCTCACTAGCCCTCGTCTCCTTCACCGCCTCACTAGCACCTATCTCCTTCATCACCTTCGAAGTACTTGCAACCTCAGCTTCTTTAACCTTCTCACCCCTCAGCATCTTCAGCTTCTTTCTCCAAGCTGTAGAATTCCAGGAATCCATCACATAGCCCTTCGCTTGCACCTCCTCTGACATCTTGAGCATTGACTCCAAGATACTTGTAGCCGCAGACTTCTTGGCCTCTTCAATAAACTCGGCTTTCTCCAACTCGAATGAAGCTTTAAGATCCACAATCTCTTTCTCCCTCTTTTTGTAAAGCTTGTTCTTTACGTCTGCTGCATGTTGAAGATCGGCAATCTTGCCCTCAGCCTCTTTCAGAGCCAGTTCAGCATCTTGGAGTCTTTGGTGGTAACTTTCGGTTCTCTGTTATCCCCAGGTTAACATAAGTTTTCTATAGATTATTCTTTTCTGGATTAAATAAGGATACTTACTGTTCCGAGAAGACTGGAAATAGCTTGTAATTTCTCACTGGCTTTAGCATTGCTCATGTCGGCAAAGGGATCAGTCTCAGCTGAGGTGGTGGCGTTCCTTTTCTTCTGGGCAGCACTCTTTTGGCGAGTAGTTGGAATCCTCGGCTTTGGGGAGAGAGTCTTGGAATGCTCCTGTTTCACCACAGTCATGTCCTTAATGAAGTCGTCTAGGTCGATCAAGCTGAAGGAAGATTTTGGTTTCGGCATTTCTGTGCAATAATTTATCAAGTTATTCTCGAGAAAGAGAAATCCTAAGGATTATTTGAAATACCCAAAATACTTACCAGAAGACATATCTTCAGAAGATCACACGGCAGTCGTGCTGGTTTCGCCTATTTCTCCTTCGAACCGAAATTCCCTTTCTTGTGCCGAAATTTTGAACAAAGCCTTAAGCCTTCGATTCGGATATTTCCTATACCTTACCAAATCCTCAAAAACAACTGCAAAAGAAAATACATATTAACACAACTATTGTAAAAAGAAATTCTATCCTAAGTATTTCCTACCCTTATGAACCCATTCAACAGGCAAGTTCACTCCATCGGGAATCGAGTCACGGCGTACAAAGAAGAATTTCTTCTTCCAATCGTGGTCGTTAGAAAACACTTTGGGGACCACATAGAGACGGCTGGTTTTAGATTGGAGGCAATAACGGTGAGACCCGTGTGTATGAAGGTTATAGGTCGCGGCTATTTCGGGAACGCCTATGGACAGTTCGTAGGTGCTATTCAGGTGATCTATTATGGATAAGACTCTCCACACCATTGGCATAACTTGGGAGTAGGAGAGGCCAGTGATATAAAAAAAACTCCTTGATAAGCGGAGAAAATGGGTACGAAAGGCCGATCGAAAAAGGGTAATAGAATAAGCAGACCCAGGTTTCGGATGAAAAGTCAGCTTTGGCTTTGAGGTCGTATGATATGATGACGGCCCTAGTGGGTAATAAGCCGGATTCTTTGAGAAATCGAATATCGAGGTCATTGAAAAGATACTGATCCTCATCAGTGGCGGGGATGTGACCCTGATCGACGAAATCCTCAGAGGTTGCAAAAGAATAAGGACTTAGCAATCGAGGGGTTCTTTTTCTCATTATCGTTCGAATTACAAAAGCTTCAGAAAATTAAGAAGATGAGGAAGAGAGAAACTCACCTGAATATCAAGCGAAGGAGAGAGTATTATGGTTTAGAAATTGGGGTGTGGATTAATTATAACCTAGAAAGAACGGTTTTAAGTTCTCCTCAATTCGTGTGCCGCCCTTTCAAATCACAGAAGATATTTTTAGTTTTGAAATTTAAAATTTTTACAGCTGTCATGCGCTAACTGTAAAAATTGGGGGCTATTGTTGTGAGCAGATTTTTTATCCTCAGGATTGATAACGATTTAAAGATTTCAACCTATCCTGCTGGTGCAAGTATTCTGAGGATTATATTTGACTAATTCAATCGTCCTTTAGTATTTTTTGTTTGTTTTGCAGATACGAACACATGTTTAATATGTTAATGAGAACGTGGGTTTGCAACGGCTATTATTAGGGCTTCGTCAACTTGAACGTGGGCAACAACGAATAGTGGAGGACTTAGTCTTGGGTTTATCCCGGATTTCTCAGAATTTTTGTTGTAACCTTTTGTTTATATAATCGAGCTGATATGATCATTAGAACACACACTTCACTCACTTAGCTATCAAAACACATGTAACACACACTACACACTCATAGCTACGAAAACTCATTGTAACACTTAGTATTCGATCGATTATCAGCTCCACTACTTGTAATCAACCTTTTTGTTATTAATAAAAGAGACGGTGATAGTTTTCACCGTCGGGGGCTTTTTTGTGCTGGAGATCCACACGATCAAGGGCTTTTTCCCTCGAAATCAAATCATTGTGTTCAATTTATTCTTGATCAAGCACTCTACCTCACATACGAATTTGATCACTAAATTACCTTGTTAATTTTTGACCAAAACAACAACTATAATAGTCTTCCTCTTACCAAAGAACATGAAGAAAAGGTAAAGACATGAAGTATGGTAAACAGGTTCAATCTGAAATTGTTGGATCAGGATCCCTAGAAGAAATCAAGCCTGTTTTTTTAATGTGTGAACATTTTTGATGCTTCTACTTCATGTGCAGATATAGTAAATGATGTTGCTTCTGATAGTAAAGGGGTTTGCTAGTGAAAATGAATATTATTCTAACGTGTCATCAAACTCAGATGACACCACAACACAAAATTATACTAATAATAATACACATAATTGTGGCAACAAAGGGAAGGCACATAAGAAACCAGCACAATAAGGACAGTCTCGTCCTCATAGATCCTCCGGATCTCCATGTGTTGATGAATCATTGGGTGCTATTTATATTAAGAGGCAAACATGTTACCACTGTGGCACGCCATGACATATAACCAGAAATTGTGTTCATCGTCTATGTGTTCCCTATTACAAGCAAAATCAGAAGGCTGCGCCAAGGGGCAATAGGAATGGAAAAACCTTTCCTAAGAAGGAATTCCAACATGAGGCAAGTGCTTCCGTTGACATTAGAAGAAGGATGAAGGCGTGCTTCGTCTGCGGGAACTGCGGGCATTGGCAAAGGAGTGTCACTACCATGCTGTTTGTAGACAAGCTTCCCAAGTGAAAGGTAACAGGTTTCAACCGAATCCAGTGGTTAAACAAAATGCTTATTTTACAAAACCACGCATATTTGTACAACGGGTCACAGATACACAAGGATTCAAAGTTAATATGACAGGTTTGCACTCAAATGATTTAAAAAGTGTTAAAAGAAAAATAAATTTTCAAAAGTCAAAGAGTGTTGAGAGTTCTAAGAATTCGAATTCGAATTGCTCCACTCCAAAGTCTGTCTAATAAAATTTCACTGAACCAAGACAGACTTGGAAAATCTTAAAACTCAGCAAACAGAATCTGTAATGACAAATGATTCTGTTAAAGATGGGAAAGATATGAGTTGGCAAGAGGTCACATATGTTGATGCTCAAGGGAACCCCAAGACATTTATGACTTGGGTTTCTATGTCCAACTAATCCCGCTATGCGTGTAGGAACAACCACAAATTCATTGTTTATTAAATGGGTTGTTCCAGGCACATGACAGGGCAAATATACATTCTTTTAACCTTTAAACCATAAAATGGATTATTTGTTGCCTGGACGAGATTTTAGGGTGATAGAACGTTTTTAATCTGCCCTCTAAGTGTGTAGGAACAAATCAGGGAATACATTGCATATTAAAAGGCTTGTTCCAGACACTCAACTCGCAAGAATACAGAATCTCAAAACAAGTTTATTCTTATGAGGAGATTCTCACAAATGGGAAAATGATGTCTAAAAGATAAAAGGTAACCGTATCACTTTGGTATGAAGATTGATCAGTCAAAAGGATTTTAAAATTTTATTTAAAAAAAATACAAAAATATGTTCAAGTATAGTTTTTTTATTTTGCTTTATTTCAATATGTGAAAATGACTTGATCGTACATGAGAAATGATAGTACATCAGTTGGCTGACTATCTCACTTCTTCATATATTATTATTAAAATCTACGTTTCTCTGATTGAGTCTTTTTGAGGATAAATTTGTACATATTTCAAATTTGCACAAATTTAGGGGGAGAAAATTAAAAAAATTAAAATAAGTGTGTGTGTGTGCTTATTAAAAAAATAATAAAATATATTTTATTGTGTTTTTCAAGATTCAATTTCGCTTAAAATTATGTCGGTTGCTTAAGTTGAAGAACATATACTCGTATATGTTTGGTCCGGTGATCTACTCGTAGATTCACAGGATAGCCATTTATCTTAAGACTGAAAGCTTCTGGGGCGACTGTGATGTGTTTTCGTGTTTTGATTTTATTTGCCTCAAATTATGTCGGTAATTCCAAGTTGTAGGGAGACGTATTCTCATATGTGTTTGGTCCTGTTAACCACTAGTGGTCATACGGGATAGTCATTTACCTGAAAACTGAAGAGTGACCAGGTGACTGAGTTCTTAACATGTGTGTCTTCTGTAACTCTCTGGGAAGTGATATAATTATTTAGTTAACAGCCTTTTAGAAGTCTCAAAATATTTTCAAATGAAAATTGATCAAACCTTTGGAAAATGATAGATAAATTGTTTCTATGTGCATAATAGGTGAATTTATTAAGCTTAAAAGGCTCCAGAACAATCATTGATTTGTATGGTAGCTTTCCATGATGCGTAAAAGTAGAAGTGATATAAACTAAATATGTTGAACTTACTGTGGAGAATCATTTTGAAGACATGTGCATGTCTCCATATACATCTCTCCGAAGGATAGGCAGAAAAGTAATTACCGAGTCATACACGAGCCCGTTAGTGTCTTGATCACCAAAAATATTATGTTTCTAAGTTGTTGCTTAAGTTAGAAAAAATAAAAAAAATAAAAAAAAAATTATAAAAAAATATATAGATTATTGTGTTATTAAAAAATTTGTATTTCAAAAGCTTAAAGGGTCAAACTATAACTACAAGGGAGGGGCATTCAAATAAGTCCTAAACACTCTAAATGAAAGGCCTGTAAGTCCGGATGGCTTGTAAGTCCAACGTTCAACCTTAAAGCTTAAAATTCTGTTTTAATATCTACAAAAAAAAAAAAAAAAAACTTTTCATCAAGCACTAGGGGGTTCGAGTCAAATTGGGGTGATCTGGCGAAAGCCAAATAAGCTTTGAGAAGATATATGAGGCATCAAAGGTCCATGAGTGATGTCTATTTGAGATTTATGCCTAACTGAACCTAATGCATATCACTAACGAAATGAAAATCATGCTAAGTTTGTTATACCTGCTATCAACCTGTTTATTTATGTCATAATAACGCTGAACATGAATCTTTGTGAAAGCACCTTAATCAATAAGATTCCATGTTCAGATATTTTCATAAAGGCGGCAGTTTTATTAAAAAAAACACTGAAATTTGATCCCAAATTTTTGCCAAATTACAAGAAGACCGGGTAATTAAATTTGTTTTATTTGTTGTTTTTGGTTTTATTTTATTTCATTTATTTTATATTTCCTTCTTGATTAATCTTGTCGAAACGAATGTGTTAAGAAATCGTTTTAAAGTTTGTTTTAGCTGTTGTCTTTAGCTCATGAAATCTGATATCGGTTATTGGGTTATAGTTGGTTTAGCTGTTATGATCTCATCTCAAGTCTTTTCAAGAAAATCATAAATAACAGAAAAATACAAATTACAAAAATATGTCTGTCTTATTTTGTTTTATTTAATTGTATTTAGAATATTTTGGTTGATCATTTTGTCAAAGTTGATTGTTCTTTCAAGACTGATTTCTTGCAACGGAAGCATATGAAGTATCTGAGATTTAAATTGGATGATGCTGTCAATAAGGGGGAGATGGTAGAGTATTGGATGCAGATGCTGAATTTGTTGATCATGTTCAAGTAAAGGTTCTAAAGGTTTTGAAAGCATTAGTCTAAGGGGGAGATTGTTGGGTCATAAATTGGTTAGAATGACGTATATCAAAAGGCCACGACCTGATCAAGACTAAAGTGAAATAAACGAGGACGGGTTGAAGAATTGCATTATGGTTGTGATGGTGTAATACCAAAATCCCTAAGGATTTCGGATTTCGGTTGTCTAGTAACGCCTAAATCCCTATGGACTTTGGTTAGGCTGGTTTGGGCTCATTTGGGCCTTTTATGGTAACCCTATATATAGTTGTTGTTTAATCATTTTAGGGTTAGCAGTTGTTGAGAGCCACCATAATTTCTAGAGAGCATTATATTGTTTGGCTAGGTGGTTTATGTATCTGATGATTTATTTGATAATAGAATCGTATGCATTGAAATCATATTATATCATGTTCATATTTTATTATATTGCTCTATCTCGTTCTTGAATCATCACGGTGTTAGGATTCCACACTAACACCGTGTTTGGGTTGATATCATACTGTAGTGATCCAGATTCATGACTTACATGCACGACACTAGGATAATTTTCATCATCCTTATCGCCATCCATCATAATCATTTAGTGTAGGATAATTTTCATCATCCTAATCGTTATCCATCATATTGACCCTTGTGGAAACGTTATTTCGATGTTATACGAACATGATCATATTGAAGAACATGATACGTACACACGAGATGAATACTCTAACGAATACATTAATGGTGATTACATTATAAATAACTTAATCCTAGAGAGAATCCGGCATGGTAACGGTACCTTGATAATTTAGCCACGGATCTCTATGTCATTGTGAATAGGAACTGCCTATATATAGGCCTAGATCCCATTCGTTAACATCTATAACAAATGGGGTATTCCCATCACAAATGACTCCCATTCATCCTATCTCCATAACGAATGGGGTATTAACTTAATGACTGAGCATCCATTCGTTATATCTCCATAACGAATGGGCTCATAACTTAACGAATAGCATTGTCTATAACGAATGGACCCATTCGCTATACAATCCATAGCGAATGGCCATATTACATTAAACATAAAGAGTATTCTATCAATAACTTATTTGATCGACTACCGACACCAAATCATGCACTTACAACCCTATTGTTGTCATTCCTAGAATAAGGTTTGGATCCATATGGTTTGGACGATGAGGATTATGACTTCCTATTAGGATGGTTGTAATTGTTTGAGGTTTCGAGTCTTTGTTGAATAATAGTTGTCTTCTTCCAGCCTTATGAACATCAAATCTCCATTCGCTTCTTTCTTTAGAAACTTGTAGGGATTCAATACAAAATCCTCATAGAAAGAGTTATCTTTATTGTTTTCCCATCTTAGAGGGTTGCAATGTTGTGGCTACATCAAGGTTAGGGATCTCCAGGTCTTCTTTGATAAATTTACTAACATAATTCCTAAGAGATTTATCATTTCTTTGGGTTACCTTTTATAGATCACTGGTCAATCTTTCAAAGCTTCCGCTGCAACAAAATGGATTATTAAACAAGTTAACTAAGTGTGAAAATATTGAATAGAAAAGTGAGAAACACATAGGGGCCATTTTAAGGTGGCTCCGATTAAGCTTAAACCAAATCCTTTGCTCAAGCAAGATACTTTGAGATCCTAAGGTATAGGATTGATCTCCATCCTCTCACAATATTGGGCGACATGTTCCTCGGGAACCATGGTTCCGTCATACAACTTTATGCTGGGAGTTTGGAATCGTTCGAGATCTCGGCATCACATATGGGGGGGGGGGGTGAAAATCTCGAGATCATGTGACTTCTTGGAGCCAATCGCCTGAATTATCCCAGGGATGCTAGAAATCAACTCTTTTGAGTTTTTGTAATTCTTTCTGCACCAATGGACTTATGCCGATATCCTGTGAAGTTTCAACATTAGTCACATGCATAGTAATATTATTATTAAAGCTACCAGCATTGGGATTCTTGGCTGAGGATACCAGAACAACACCAAAATCTCTAATAGCAGTAGTTCTTGTAGTCTGAACAGGATCATTTGTTCTTGTCCTAGATGGCATGGGTAGGATATCATTGTAGCGATTTCCTAGGGATCCCGACGCCTCGAAATTCAAGGCTCTTGGATGCAATGGAGTGAAAGAATCTTCCACCGGGTTTTTCCCTTGAGCCCTAATATCTCTAAGTTCCCTCATGAACGAATTGTTAGTCTCCTTTTGTTGTCCCATGTGCTCTTTCATTTGCATTAAAATATCGAATATTTCGTTGTTAGACATGTGGACAGGTGTTGCGTTGGAAAGTCCTAATCCTTGAACCAGCACGCTAGTGGAAAGACTTGTTGTTAGAGCAGGAATGCCACTTGAATCCCCGGATCCTGAGATTTTTATGCTAGCGTTGGTTGTCTTCCTCTAAGTAGCAAGTGGAGGAGGGAGAGGTTGAGATACTCCAGAAATCAAGGATGACATAGAGGAAGATGTAGGGTTGGATTAAGATGCCATTGAATAAAGTTTTACAAGGTGATTATTTGAAACAAGTTTAAGTATGGATTTTGAAGATGAACTCACCACTTGCCTCACGGTGGGCGTGAGAAACCATTGATCTGTTCATACATGATCAGATTTCGTTATAGATCTAGCCTTTGATATGCATTACGATTAGAACAATGTGAATTACGTTAACTGTGTGTGTTGAGAGTGTAATCAGACACAGAAATGATGCTTGAGTAACAATAATATGGATTGTCAATTAATCGATAAACATGCATGGTATATATAGAAGACATGCTCATTAGTTAGACAGCCCTAATGAATGAGCCTCCTATTCGTTATCATACGTTAAGGTCATTCGGTAACATCCCCTAACAAATGAACCTTATACATTAGCTATCATCCGTTAAATATATATAACGAATGAGGAAGAATTAACATGTCCCATTCGTTAGACATACCTAACGAATGGATAATTACATTAATAACCAAAATACCCCTAATACATTTATCTAATAAACAAAAATACGTTACACAAATCCCGAGATGCAAAACCATGTATCATGAAACTCCCCTCGTCTCGAGATCTTTATCTTCATAACTTGAACCTTTTTGGTGTTCCAATATGGCCAATTAGGTATCCTGAACACATAGAAAACACAAACTACACGTTGGAATTGAAAAGCTAACTTGTTGTCTCTAATGTTAGCCCATCTGTTTCCGTGACCGAGACACAAAACTGTGTATCAACAAACTCCCCTCATCTTGAGAACTTGAACCTTTTGATCTTCCAATCAGCACAACTATGTATGACGAATGCATGGAAAACACGAACTACACGTTGGAATTGAAAAGCTAACTCATTGTCTTTGGTGTTAGCCCATATGTTCCCGTTATCGAGACGCAAAACCATGTATCAAAAAACTCCCCTTCGTCTCAAGCTCTTTGTCTTCATAACTTGAACCTTTTGGTCTTCCAATCAACACAACTATGTATCCCAAACTCATAGAAAACGCGAACTACATGTTGGAATATAAAATCTAACTATTAATGCGTAAACCTTATAGATCATCAAACATATTACAACTACACTTGATATGACATATTACAGCTTGAGTACTTAGGAAACCAAACTCCTAAAAATGAACCGCATAATTCACTTATATAATGATACATATACGCTGCATAAGTAAGATATACGACGTATAACATATACACCGTATATGTACTTATGTGCCGGATATGTACTTATATGTTCCTTACATGAATAACATTTTCCTAATATGTTTTTTCACACAAATACAATACCCTCGCTATAGACAATATGCTCTAACAAAATCTCATTTGGATATTGCTATGTCTTGATTGTCTTGAACTTCAATCCTTCTTTTTAACATAATATCTAAACGACTTGAAAAACATTTAGAACTTTTATTGTTCATAAGCCACCAAAAAACTTCGGTCAGATAATCTTCAAACAAACTTTGGATCTATCAAATTACCCATGGTCTTGACATCACCCCAGCCATATGTCAGTGTGTTGACCTTGATCGGGTCTAATATTTAGATGGTGAACAAAACTTTTAAAATATCACCATCATAGTATCCTATAATATACTATGTTTTCCTAACAGATTGCATATAGGCTAATTTTTACGATCATTTAGAAATTATAAGAAAGACATTGTCTTGATATCATCCTATTCATCCTTTCCTTGTAAATCCTTGAATATCCATCTTTTCCATCTTCATCCTCTTCTGAATCATCCTATTCCATCTCACAAACCATCAACATCTGCAAAAAAAATATACAAAAAATAACAATTTGTTTTGACAGTGATATCTCTTTAATTAATGAAAACAAACTGACTCAAACCAAGTATAAGATCTCTTTGGCGATAGAAACATGAACACTTAATTTTGACTTTACATGCAATCATGTTAGTCCCGAATCTGGATCACTACAATTACGATATCAATATAACAAGTATAGGTGCAGAATACCGATACTTAGTGATTCAAGAACATGAGGTAACAATAAAGAATAACACGAGATTGCTTCAAAACACACGTATATTAATAATACGTCGGGTGCTTAAGCACTTACAATACTTGATCACAATAACTAGGAATGAACAACTCTCTAGTTCTGCTCACTCTCTGCTCTCTTGAACAACCAACCTAAACCCTATACAATAAGATCTATTTATAGGGAAAACCAAAACACTAGCCCAACCATAGCCCAAAGCCCACCGAGATCCATAAGGATCTCGGTTTACATTCATAGTCCAATACGAAACCCAATAAACATATAACTAAGTACAAACCACCAAATATGGACCCAGCAATTTTCCCTTTGGTTTGTAGCTTCGTTCTTGTTATTTCACTTCAGACTAGCCTACCCGAAATCCATAAGGATTTCGGTATTACACCAATGCAATTCTTCAACTCGTCTTCGTTTACATCACTTTAGTATATGCGTCAGTCTAACCAATTTATGACCAAATAATCTTGCCCTTAGACTGATGCTTTCAAGATCTTCAGAATCTTTACTAGAACATAATCAGCAACTTCAGTGATCAGCAACTTCAGCATCCGCATCCAATAATCTATCATCTCCACCTTTTTGACAGCATCATCCAATTTGAATCTCAGTTACTTCATATGCTTCCGTTGCAAGAAATCAATCTTGAAAGAACAATCAACTTTGATAGAAAGATCAACCAAAATATTTTGAAAATAATTAAATAAAACAAAATAAGACAGACATATTTTTAAAATTTTTTTTATTTTTTAATTTTCTATATATATATTTTTTTTATGATTTTCATGAAAAGACTTGAAATGAGATCATACCAGCTAAACCAACTATAACACAATAACCGAAATCATATTTCATTAGCAGAAGACAAATTTTAAAACGATTTCTTAACACATTTGTTTCGACAAGAGTAATCAAGAAGTAAAAATAAAATAAATGAAATAAAATAAGAACAAAAACAACAAATAAAACAAATTTAATCACCCGGTCTTCTTGTAATTTAGCAAAAAATGGGATCAAATTTCAGTTGTTGTTTTTTATATATAAAACTGCCGTCTTTATGAAAAGATCCGAACATGGAATCATATTGTTTAAGGTGCTTTCACAAAGATTCATGTTCAACGTTATTATGACATAAAGAAACAGGTTGATAGCAGGTATAACGAACTTAGCATGATTTTCATTGCATCAGTGATATGAATTAGGTTCAGTCGGCATAAAGCTTAGATGGACATCACTCATGGACCTGTGATGCCTCCTATCTCTTCTCAAAGTGTATTTAGCTTTCCCCAGATCACCCCTATTTGACTCCAACCCCCTAGTGCTTGATCAAAACGTTTTATACAAAGGAAAATTTAGGCTATAAGGTTGAACGTTGGACTTAGTGTCAGTAAACTAACAAGCCTTTCATTTGAGACATGACAGGACTTACTTGTGTGCCCCCATCTCTTAGTTAGACCCCTTAAGCCTTGGTTTTTTTTAAAAAAACATTAATAGCCTTGATAATTTTAATAGAATGAAGTAACCTCAATCAACATTTTTTTTTGCATTAATAATTAAAACTTGACAATACAATATTTTTGGTGATCAATACACTAACGGGCTCGTGTATGACTGGGTAATTGCTTTTCTGCCTATCATTCGGAGAGATATATATGGAGACATGCACATTTATTCAAAATGACTCTCCACAGTAAGTTTAGCATATTTAGTTTATATCACTTCAACTTTTACGCATCATGGAAAGCTACCATACAAATCAATGACTGTTCTAGAGCCTTTTAAGCTTAATAACTTCACCCGTTAGGCACACAGAAACAATTCATCTATCACTTTCCAAAGGTTGGATCAGTTTTCATTTGAAAATGTTTTGAAGCGTCTGAAAAGCTGTTAACTGAATAGTAATATCACTTCCCATAAACTAACAGAAGACACACATGTTAAGAACACAGTCACCCCGGTCACTCTTCAGTTTTCAGATAAATGGTTATCCCGTATGACCACTAGTGGTTAACAGGACCAAAACATATATGAGAATACGTGTCCCTCCAACTTGGAATTACCGACATAATTTTAAGTGAAAGAATTCAAAACACAAAAACACATCACAAACGCCCCAAATGCTTTCAGTCTTTAGATAAATGGCTATCCTGTGAATCTACGAGTACATCACCGGACCAAACATATACAAGTATATGTTCTTCAAACTTGAGCTGCCGACATAATTTTAAGCGTGAAATTTGAAAGACATAGATAAAAAAATTTTATTAAACGCACACACACTCTTTTTGATTTTTTTTTAATTTTCTCCCCCTAAATTTGTACAAAAACTTTTATGTACAAATTTAACCTCAAAAAGACTTAATCGTCGAAATGTAGTATTTAATAAAAACTTTTATGAAGAAGTGTGATAGTCAGCCAATTGATGTACTATCATTTCTCATGCACGTTCAAGTCCTTTTCTCAATTTTGAAATAAAACGAGATAAATAACTATACTTGAAAAACTAAACGTGAACATATTTTTGTATATTTATAAAAACTTAAAATTTTAAAATCTTTTTGACTGATCAATCTTTCATACCAAAGTGATACGGTTGCCTTTTATCTTCAAGACATCATTTTTCATTTGTGAGAATCTCCCCCTAGGAATAAGCTCGTTTTGAGATTCTGCATCCTTGCGAGTTGAATGTCTGGAACAAACCTTTTAATATGCAATGTATTCCCTGATTTGTTCCTACACACTTAGAGAGCAGATTAAAAACGTTCTATCACCCTAAATTCCCGTCCAGGCAACAAATAATCCATTTTATGGTTTAAAGATTTAAAAACAATGGATATTTGCCCTGTCATGTGCCTGGAACAATCCATTTAATAACAAAGAATCTGTGGTTGTTCCTACACGCATAGCGGGATCAGTTGGACATAGGAACCCAAGTCATAAATGTCTTGGGATTTCCTTGAGCATCAACATATGTGACATCTTGCCAACTCATATCTTTTCCATCTTTAACAGAATCATTTGTTATGACAGATTCTGGTTGCTGAGTTTTAAGTTTCCAAATCTGTCTTGGCTTAGTGAGATTGGAAATAGCAGACTTTGGAGTGGAGCAATTCGAACTCAAATCCAAATTCGAATTCTTACAACTCTCAACACTCTTTGACTTCTGAAAATTTATTTTTCTTTTAACAGTTTCTAAATCATTTGAGTGCAAACCTGTCATATTAACTTTGAATCCTTGAGTATCTGTGACCCGTTGTACAGATACTCGTGGTTTTCTAAAATAAGCATTTTGTTTAACCACTGGATTCGGTTGAAACCTATTACCTTTCACCTAAGGAGCTTGTCTATTAACAGCACGGTAGTGACACTCCTTTGCCAAATTCCCGCCGTTCCCGCAGACGAAACAAGCCTTCATCCTTCTTCTAATGTTAACGGAAGCACTTACTTCATGTTGGAATTCCTTCTTAGGAAAGGTTTTTCCATTCTTCTTGCCCCTTGGCACAGCCTTCTGATTTTTCTTGTAAGAGGGAACATATAGACGATGAACACAATTTATGGCTATATGTCCTAGCGTGCCACAGTGGTAACATGTTTGCCTCTTGATATAAAAAGAACCCAATGATTTATCAACACATGGACATCTGGAGGATCTAAGAGGACGAGACTGTCCTTGTTGTGCTGCTTTCTTACGTGTCTTCCCTTTGTTGCCACAACTATGTGTATTACTATTAGTACAATTTTGATTTGTGGTGTCATCTGAGTTTGATGACACATTAGAATGAGATTCATTTTCACTAGCCTGAACCCCTTTACTATCAGAAGAAACATCATTTACTATATCTGCACATGAAGTAGAAGCATCAAAATTGTTCAAACATTTAAAAACAGGCTTGATTTCCTCTAGGGATCCTGATCCAACAGTTTCATATTGAACCTGTTTACCATACTTCATGTCTTTTATATTTTCCTCATGCTCTTTGTTGATAGGGGTAGGGACATAATTGTGGTTGTAAGGTGGGGGAACTTGACTGTATCCTATTCCCTCACCTTCATTTTCCTTCCACCACAATTGGTTTTCAATCATTGAGTTAACTACTTTACTAGAACCATCGAATTTTTTAAAATCAAGTTCAGCCTTTACAAACTTGCTAGTTAGATTCAAGATTTCTAACTTGGAGGCTTCCAGTTTAGCAGTTAACTCAGTAATTTCTTGTTTGGCATCTAGGTGATGACAACTTTTTATACTAAAAATCAAACTTAAGCTTTTTAATGTTCTTGTTCTGTGCTTCTATTTTGTCTAGAAAGCCCTTTTCATTTTTCTTAAGTTTAAAATTTTCTGATTTTATTCTCTCCATGTCTCTACTTAGACTGTCGTTATGAATCTTCTACATTTCAATTTTTTCACCACAATTTAAAGAACATGGTTTAAAACTTATCTCAGATGAATTTTGATATACTTCTTGTGAGGGAGCAGACTGATAAAGAGTACTTCCAAACATTGAGATGGGTTGTGGAGAATACATTGAGTAATTAAAGGTTTTCCCGCCAAAATACTTTTTTTTTTAACCGAGAACCTCTTGACTTTGGCCGAGAACTAGGTTTGACCGAGAACTCAGTCGACCAAAAACCTCTATTGACCGAGAATAAATATGGTTGACCGAGAACCAAAAGAGGTTGACCAAGAACACAAAATGTTGACCGAGAAAACAAATCTTTGGCCGAGAACACTGATTTGTTGACTGAAATCTTCTTAAACTGGACAAAGAACTATGTTTAATGGCCGAGAACCATCAGAATTGGCCGAAAACGATGAAAAAATGTCCTGTAGCCTAGAGTCTATGGCCGAGAACCCTTAAATAATTCCGAAATCAATCTAGAATCCCTGATAACAAATTTGACCCATTAAATTTGGCAACCAAATAAATACCGTGAATTATGGGATTTAAACTGTTTCCAAATCAATTCAATCTTTCACCAAAAATAGCTTCTTCCTCTTCTCCGGTTACTGTTTTGCCGGAAAATATAAACCACCAATAAATCAAGATCTTGAATACGTTAATATCACAATAACGAGTCTGGATTCGTCTAAGGCTCTGATACCAATTGTAAGTCCCGAATATGGATCACTACAATTAAAATATCAATATAACAAGTATAGGTGCGGAATACTGATACTTGGTGATTCAAGAACACGAGTTAACAATTAATAATAACACGAGATTGCTTTAAAACACACGTATATTAAGAATACGTCGGGTGCTTAAGCACTTACAATACTTGATCACAATAACTAGGAATAAACAACTCTCTAGTTCTGCTCACTCTCTGCTCTCTTGAATAACCAACCTAAACCCTATACAATAAGATCTATTTATAGGGAAAACCAAAACACTAGCCCAACCATAGCCGAAAGCCCACCGAGATCCATAAGGATCTCGGTTTACATTCATAGCCCAATACGAAACCCAATAAACATATAACTAAGTACAAACCACCAAATATGGACCCAACAAATCACTTTGACAAGACTTTGACCAACACAATTGATTATAGATATAACACACTAATCGATTGAAACAACTAAAATTACCTGAAATTATTAACACCTGATTTACTCAAACTCGATTTTCATCACATTGTAATATGAAAATTCAAGAGTACAACCAATCGAATGTAATGATCAAATCATTGAACTCAAATATTTCACATACCTACCGGGATTTGTTTATCAAACGACTATAATGAGAACTTGATTTTTTTTTGAAAAAACCCGTGATTAAAATAATGAATTCAATGGATTATATTAACCCACAGAATTTATGACAAAGATTTAAGTCCGAAACAACTCTTTTGTCGATTCATAGAAATTCGTGCCAATCACTATAGTGTACCCACTAGAATATTTTGGATTTCCTCCGTTAATATACCCTAGTGGATATGTATAAATACACCGAATATTAAAAGATCAACGTATAATATTTGTTATATTCTGTATAAGTAAGGAATGAGTTATCCGATGTATAAGTTACATCATAACAAATACCAGTATAAGTCAGTTACGACTTATCCGTCGTATAAGTATTATATGAACATTTCATATCTGGATTTACCAAAGATCTAAAATTCAATCCTAGATAGATAACACATATATCATTTATTGATTAGGAATCCTCAATTTTAATTTTTAAACCATGTTTTATAAGAAACTGAACCCTCTCAGATGCAGATCTGCACGATTTACATTTAAGATCAAAAGAGTATCAAATCTCATGTATTATCAATCGTTTATTATCCACAAACACTTTTACTCATCCATTACTAAAAACCCTAATCTCCATTAACCTGTTGAAATGAACGAATAATGTCAGTTGAGATTTACCTAGAATGATTAAAGTAGTGTGTAAGTCACTGATTAACCAACGGATATGAGATATACGGATGAATTGATGAATTACAATGAGAGGGAAAATAGATATGAACGAGTAAGTATATGAGTGTAAATGATGATTACAACCTATATCAATATGAACTTATACGTCTTATATGTTGTGCTAAACATATGTTCCGTATATGTGGAATACATATGTGCCATATATGTTTTAAACAAATTCATATTTATAAAATTCACACTCTCGAGTTTGACCAAGTCCAAGTTAATGACATTGATTAAACAATGATAACTTCAATAAGCTCAGTTTTTAAAAATCTTTGTCCAAACAAGTCCAACAAATGACCTTGATTAAACAATGAACGTTTTAGCCATTTTGAAATGTAATTTCAAACACAAGCTGAGTTATCATTCCGGTATGTCATCCCAACAGATAGTAGCCCATTCATCTAGAGTTGAAAATAACTCATTAATGTATGATCATTTTAGTTTATGAAATACAGTAAATGAAAAGTAAAGCAGCAAGTTTCAAACTATTTACAAACAAACATAAGCAATTACATATATTTCTGAGTTTGAGCAGGGAATCATATTGACCAAATCACCCTTCCATCACAGCTTTATATTTCAGCTTTATTATGACTGTTGTTAAGTCATTCATTGGTATTGTCGTCCGCCTAAACTTTATAACAAAGTTTTCTGAAATTTCAGTGATATGATTAATAGATTCAATTAAGCACAGAATATCCGTGAACTATCAGTCTCTTATCATGATTAAGGCTTATTTTGATTGTTACCATGTCACCCCAACTTGACTTAAACCTTAGAACCAGTAAATTAAAACTTTTTAAATTGTGATTTTTAATAGCTTTTACTAGCAACAACCTTCACAAGAAGATATACCCCATTTATCAAGCAACACCCCAAATTTCCTTTCCCATGGATGGGTATGCATGATATCATCTGTAGGGCTTGTAGACATTGTGTCCCTTGTGGTCTATTTCTTAATGGTAATAAGAGGCGAACAAGGTGACAAGGTATGACTAACATCGTGGTTTGATTGATGTGTGTAATATGATGCTTTCACAACTAAGCTTTAAATTTATTAAACAAGACTCCTAAAGAAACCACACAAAACCGGCAAGTGTACCGATCACTAATAGTATAGCACTATGGAAGTCCGAGTATCGAACACAAGGACACTTGAAAACGTTAATGATACTTAACCCTAACCAAGACTCACCTAAGAATATTTAAATGACTTTTAATAATTAACTACTTAACCTAACTTACTTTAACTAAATTAATTAGCTAGACTTAACTTAACTTAACACTTGAAACTTAGAAACTTAACTGCAATCGGAGAAAACGTCTACCTAGGTGAGAATCATATTGAAGGTATAATAAGCTAATGGATTGAGGATTCTCACGACACCGGTTCCTAAGGATGACACAACTAAAGTTCACTCATGAAAGCTAGATCACCTCTCAGTCTCACTAACAAACTCTAACTTACACTTAGTTGATTTTAAGAACAAACCGGGAAACAAAATGTTAAAGTGCTCTAATGTCGACTCTCCTCTCGGTCTCACTGACACACTACCCTAATGGAGACGAATAATACGCAACCAAGGATAGAGGAACAATTTAGTTTAACTTAAATTAGATCAACTAATCGCTCAAAAACCCAAACCCGACAAGAACCGAACCCGCTCTCGCGCGGTCCTAGTCCTAACAAGTAAAAGCTATGAGACGAGTTTACTTCTTATCACCTCTCAGTCTCTAAGAAGGTGTTTTACAACTGATTTTATCTAATTAATTTACCCACTTAAACCCTACGGTTGATCACCCCGCAAACAATCTCTAGACACAAAGTAAAGAGTTCAAACAAGCTAAAATCAATCAAAACCTATTCAATTAATCAATGCAAGAGGTATATGAGTATAACTAATAAATTCACAGCCACTAAACAAAACCTAATTCAATGTTAAACCAAACTTTTCATTAACAATTCAAGCCATGATGATCAACAATCCATAAAACTCATTAAAACCTAACAATATTCATCTAACCTAGGTAGAACTAATAAGTTTAGCCAATCATAATCAATGAACAATAGATGAAATAGATATAAATGATAAACATGTTCATATAAATCTGATTACAAAAGGTTTGAATGCTTAAAAACCAAAAACGAACTCACAAACGTTAAAATAGTCAAAACCGACAACCGAAGGATAAAAGATGTAACCGTAAGCTTGTCCTCCTTAGTTTCTCCTCTAGAGCAGGTGTGGGATGGCTGGAAACTTGAATAAAATCGTTCATATGGTTTTAGGGTTTATATATATGTTTAATCACCTCCTTCCTAATATAAAATAGGTTAAAACAAGCCCACTAGGCCCACTAGAAGACAAAATAGACGTGGTAGCTGATTCTTGAACATTCTTGGTAGCCTTGGGACATGTGGAATCTACCACATGCTTCTTGAATGGTATGACCAGGTCACGTAGCTCGAACATGACATTTTCTAACGTTTTTCGACTTTCAGCTCGTTTATCTTCGTTTTTGCGTACCGGCTTCATCCGAGCTCCGTTTTAGCTGATTCTTTTTCCATTTGACTCGTTTTCTCGCTCTCTTCAACATGGGACCTATCACATACACAAACATGTAATTTCATGCAAGAAAAATTTGTATTCGTTAACTTTTTACGCACAAAACAACCCAAAAACAGAATAAAAACGCTATGTGTTTTGCAACACATCATTGATCAACTCAATAATGAATTTATACAATAAATTACATGTGATCAAGTTTAATGTCTTATATTGGGTTTGCTTATAAAGAATTTAATATTCACCGAAATGAATCTCCAGATGATAAACCGCATAAAGACTCAATGGTGACCAGAAATTTGAAGCATCCCATCAATACAGGATTAGAGGCCACAAGACCATACATCGTTGAAGTGTTAATCATTGAATAGAAGCCTAAAACAATTCTAGATTTTGGTGATCATACTATAGCATAAGGCTTGAGTATGACAGGCTATTACATTTTCTGCCTTCATTACCAAGATTTGTATTAGAGAACTAACACCCCTTTCAGTTTAGCTATTTAAGTTTATATCACTTACTCTTCCTTACTTGTTTGCTTTAAAGTTTACCAATGCACTAATACAATTAAGCACATGGACTTTTAAGCTTTAAAGTTTATCATTTTCGCTTTTTGCTTCAAAAACTCATTTTGAGGAGTAATTTTTTAATGTTTTTGACTTCTCAAATATTTGAATGTTTTTGTATTTTACTTGAAATATCTCCCCCTAAAAAACAATTTGAAAAGATAGCATACACAAAAATAAAATTTGACTTAGATTAATTGATACTCGAGATCAGGATCTATAACCTCGGGATCACTCTCTTTCCCATCGCCCATTTTCATAATACTATTGATTTTTAAAAAATATAAAAATTTGTTTTATCGAAAGATTTAGTATAAAGATTTTCTTTTTGCTCGTTGGTGTGAATTTTATCTACGGTTATCAACTTCCTTTCGTAGCAATCATGAATGAAGTGATACCATATATCTATACATTTAGTTTTATAGTGATTTGCCGGATTTTTAGTTACAGATATAGTTGAATAATTATCTAAAAATATAGGAGTGGTCAGAAAATGCAAACCGTAATCACGCATCTGTTGTCGAATCCAAAGAACCTGAGAACATCAATTGGAGGTAGCTACAAACTCAACTTCACAGGTCGACAGGGAAACAATTGATTTCTTCTTGCATTGCCATGTGACCACCCTACTGTCGAAGAATTAACTTCCAGCAGTTGTAGACTTGGAATTCAGCTTACAGCTTCCATAATGATAATCAGAAAACGGTCTCAGCAAATTCACCATCCCTAGGATACCATAGACCGATTCCAAGACATCCTTTATAGATACCGAAGTATTATCTTGACAATCATTAGGTGCGAGACTTTGGGATTGGACTCATATCGGGCACATAAGCATGTATGGTACATGATGTCCGGCCTTGAAGCAAACAAGTACATGAGAGAGCCAAATATGTAACGGTAAAGTGTTTGATTAACCTTCTCCCTGGTGGGATCAAGACCAATTCCATTATTCAATGGTAAAGGAGTGCAAATTGTCAATGAATCAGCCATTTTGAACTTCGCTAGGTAGTCACTGACATACTTCGTTTAGTGAATAAAGATACCATCAGGTAAATTATCCACTTGAAGTCCTAAGAAGACCTTCATTTCCCCCATTACACTCATCTCGAACTTTGATTTCATAAAAAATTCAAACTCTTTGCACAAACAATCATTGGTTGACCCAAAAATAATATCATAAGAGAGCCAAATATGTAACGGTAAAGTGTTTAATTAACCTTCTCCCCAGTGGGATCAAGACCAATTCCATGATTCAATGGTAAAGGAGTGATAATTGTCATTGAATCAGCCATTTTGAACTTCGCTAGGATGTCATTGACATACTTCGTTTGGTGAATAAAGATACCATCAGGTAACTGGTCCACTTGAAGTCCTAAGAAGACCTTCATTTCCCCCATTGCACTCATCTCGAACTTCGATTTCATAATAACTTCAAACTCTTTGCACAAACCATCATTGGTTGACCCAAAAATAATATCATTCATGTACACTTCGACGATCAACAGGCACCCATCCATTTCCTTGGTAAACAGTGCACAATCGACCGTTCCTCGAATAAAGTGATTATCCAACACGTGTTGATATAATGTTTCATATCAAGTTCTCGGGGCTTGATGTAAACCGTATAAAACCTTTATCGAGTAGGTACACCCTATCTTTGTGGATCGGATCGACAAACCCCGATGGCTTCATGATAGTCTTTGAACCCTTTCCATGAATGAAAGCAAACTTAACATCTAATTGATAGGCTTTGAACACTTTCCATGAAGCAAATGCAAAGAAAATTCGGATAGCTTCATGTCTTGCGACGCAAGCATAGACTACATTATAATCGATTCCCTCTCGTTGATTGAAATCGAGAAAAACTAACCGAGCCTTGTTCCTCATAATTACCCCATTTTCATCACGCTTTCATTTGAATACCCATTTTGTATTAATACATTTCTTGTCTTCGGGAAAGTCAACAAGCTTCCACACACCTAATTTTTCAAATTGTTGTAACTCTTCTTGCATAGCATTAACCCAGCACTCTTCTCTTAACACTTCTTTGTATGTCTTCGGTTCTATTTGAGAAATAAAACATTTAAACGAGAGCCGATTTTGTAATGGAGATACGTTCGTGTAGAAACATCGAAGTCTTTGATCGAGTTGACACCTTCTTCAAACCTCCGTGTTTAAATCTCTAATGATATTTCCCTCGAGATGGTATGGCACGGTACTAGAAATAACATCAGTAGATACAGTCACATCTTGTTGCAGATTTGTGACATTCTCTTCATCGTTTACTTCACTTGAACTCAGAGTACACTATTGAACTAAAGATTCAATTACTTCATCATGCGTTTCTCCCTCATCATCAAATGAAAGTAGTAGATGGAGTAGAAATAGGGCTTTCTTTATAAACAGGTTCTTCATGATGAGGTACAACATTGAATAATCGGACTTTAGGTGATGTAGATTTTCCATTATCTAAGTGTTGTTGAAACAATAACGAAGCAGCTTAATTTAATAGATCTTCTTTATGAATCTTGAAACGTGGATTCAAAATAACGGATGAATGGATATTGATATGTTCAACTCGGGAGAATGACTTGTATGTTCTCAAAATGAGTATTGCTACTACTTCTAATCGTATCGTTCAAAGTTTTTTATCCAAAGCATCAGAGAAGGAGTAAATTATGTGGCATCAGAAAATGGGACACATTCAAGTAAGGAAGATGAACTATTTGGTTCATAATCAATTGGTTGATGGGGTTAATGTTAAATCTTTTCATCTAAGCGAAGAATGTATAAGCTACAAAAAGGGAAAGCAAAAGAAGAAGTCTCACCCAACTAAATCGATCAATTCTATAAACATACCCATCGAGAGAATCCACATGGATTTTTTTGGACCTGTTAACATCAAAAGTATCACTGGAGAACTCTATTTCCTAGTGGTTACCGATTACTACTCAAGGTTCTCGTGTGTACTGTTTTTGGAATAAGAAGATGAGACATTTATGAGCTTAATGATTATTTTCAAGAAGTTAGAAAAGTTGTATAATTTTCCGATCAAAAGAATTCCAAGAGATAATGGAACCGAGTTCAAGAACAACAAGATGATTGAATATTGCAATGAACATGGTATTCTTCATGAGTTTAGTACACCCTACACTCCACCAAGAAGATGAGGTCTCTAAACGAAAGAATAGAACTCTAATTGAAACTACACTAGCCATGCTAGCCAACTCAAAGCTACCAGTTAGTTTTTGGACTGAAGTTGTGGTATGTGCATGCTATACTCTAAATCATGTTCTTAGCATGAAGAAATACAGGAAAACCTGCTTTGAACTTCTGAACCGAAGAAAACGAACTATGAAGTGGCTTGAACCATTTGGGTCATAATGTATGGTTCTAGATCCTAATGGCAAGTTAGGTGCAAAATCAGTCGAGGGATTCTTCGTGGGATATGCTAGTCCTTTAAGACGTTTATTTTTACCTAGCATACATGTCATCCGGAATTTTAAATCCAGGTTTCAAGTGAGTAGAGAAGCCTTTGTCACATATTTGAGAAATACTAAACAGATTATTCTCCAACTTGGTGATGTAGTTGAACTTGTTAAACATTACCGTGCCATTTGATAATATGCCTTCGCCTACAATCTGACCTCCTTCATTACCCGCAAACCCGACATAACCTCCTCTTATTGATTTGATACCTTTTAACAAATGAAGGGTACCTGCCATGTGTCTAGAAGCTCCACTATTCATTATCCAACGTGAATCATTGGATCTTGGAAGCCCTTACACATCTGGTAAACATATAGTGAAACAAGGATACCCAATCCTTGTTGGTCTTGGGTTGTATGAACTTATCAGACAAATAATCTTCTAGAAATTCCTCATATTCACAATCAGTTGAAAAATCATCAACTTTTAAACACACACTTGAATTTTCATATTTATATAACTCAAACGCATTGGTCTTGGTTGTCTCACGTTTCGCAGTTTCACATGGTATTTAACATCTTTCTTATGAACATGATCATGTTGAATCTATTAGGACAAGCATACAACATGTGTCTCAATTCATTAAAATTAAAGCACATTCTCTGGTCTACTACCTTTTCAACCGGTGAAGTTTGATTCTTAACAGATCACGTTCCTACTTTTGTTTGAAAAATTCTTGATTACTTTTTTTTAAAGATTGCTTCATTCTCATATTCAGATGTCACACCTTTTACAAAAACAATCTTTTTGAAAGCATCTTTTTGTTTAGTCCCATTAAAATCAATATTTTACCTTTTTTTTGACAAAAACTTGTTTTAGTAAACCTTTTAGAGTCAATCTTAGGGATATCAGACACACAAGTCTTACACTTAGCAGTTTCATCAGGAAAAACATAACACAAAACGTCCTCGGCTACTTTAACACATACATCAATTGAATTTGGACTATGCACAAACATCTCACAATCTGAACTATGCACAAATTTCTCAAACTTGACATCAATTGAATCTGGAAAAAATGTCTCAGTATCATTCGGTGGAGTGTTAATTTCCACATTCAACGCCTTAACAAACCCTTCAGGTTGCTTTGGAATATAAGAATTACAAATGGAAGACGGAACCGAATGATAACCTAAGCCATTTTGCTTATTCCCAACACCAACACAAGATTGTTTGGAAATTATGTGATCAAGCACATCTGATGATGCCTTATAACTCTTAAGTTTTAGATCAATACATCCAGTTTCAATATTTACATATTGTAACACTTGATTAAGATCGGCATTTCATCAATATGGCGATTGATGGGAATTTGTTTATCTTCTACGGTATGCTTAAGCATGAAAATTGTTTTCTCATCTTGCAAAGTCTTGTTCCACAAGGTTTTCTCACATTTTTGCAATTTATCTTAAGCATCTTTTACCATTTTAAAATGTTTAAAAATGTTATCATAGTTTGTTTTGAGTGTTTTAATTTCATAGTCCTTAATTTCACACTCCTCACAAACCTAATTCACATTTTTTACATTTAAGCACATTAATTTGAAAAAAACTTGGTTTGCCATGAAAGAATGTTGATCAGTCAATTCAGTTTCATCAAGTTTCCCATATTTTGGTGTTTTCACATCTTGAGCTTGAATCATTACCACTTCCACATCCACATCCTCCCCTCTAAAATAAATCTTGCCATGTGGCATTTCCTCTCCATTGAACCAGCCTACAAAACTTTCAATAATATCAAGTAGAACCATAGTTTGAAAGAAATCAGAAGGAATAGGGTGAATCCTGTCATATGTTCTTGGTTCAGATTCCTCATATTCTTTAGCACTTTTATTAGTAATGTCTTAAGTAATGAAAATATTTTCCTTGCTAGCTTCCTCCTCAATCATTTCAGCCACATTTGCTTGTTGAACATAGTGGTTCAAGTTGAACCCCTCGTCTAGTTGAGCATCATTAAAAGCTTTAGAAGTTGATGCTTTAGAAGGTTTCTTTCCAAGATTTGAAGATTCATAATGGTTTGGAGAACTTTGATAATAGATTGCTTGTCTGTTGTAGTTTCTTCCAAACGGATAACCACTATTGTCACCCACCTCTTTGTTGGTACATTTCCTCTTGGAGTGCCATTTTTCCTTGCATCAAAAACACCTCACCTTGAATTTATCAAAACCCAGTTTTGATGAAGTACCATCCAAACAGTTCTGGCTGGTAGTCCTCCTTAAATCTTTGAGCCCTCCGAATAACAATCACCATACACCATCTTATGTCTAATATTTCCATATCTTCAAGGTCTATCTGATCATAGTCTTCCCTGGTTATGTTGAAGTTCAAGATTCTCCCAACAATCGAACACTCATATGACTCTAGGACGGATCCCAAAAAAGCCATATATTCTTTAACATTTTCATCTGTTAGACCATTGTTATTCTTTATATTTTCAGCAATGTTGCACTGTAGTACATTAGGATTTTGACTTTGAGGTTGAGAGTTTTTATCAGATGACATTGTTCTAGACTAACTGCTAGAATAT
This sequence comes from Bidens hawaiensis, assembly GCF_021521415.1. Classification (NCBI taxonomy): domain Eukaryota; kingdom Viridiplantae; phylum Streptophyta; class Magnoliopsida; order Asterales; family Asteraceae; genus Bidens; species Bidens hawaiensis. The sequence continues at coordinate 93,681 of NW_027497182.1, read as the reverse complement.
TGTGGAGTTCGTGATCCACCTTGCTAATTTCCAACAATTGCAGCTCCCTTGGTACAATAAACAGTTTGGATTTTTGGATTTTGAGATACCACCGATTAAGAACTCTTAAGGTATAACCCAATATCTTGTGAATCAGGCGAACTCTTCATCTTCAGCTTTCCTCAACTCCAACTCTTGGGCTTCTAGCTTTTCAATGAAACGTGCTAGAGTGAGTTGAACATAAGCATCTGGATTTAACTATTGACACATAATGAAGGTTTCCCACTCATCGGGCAATCCATCAGCCAGTTTGTCAATGTACTCATATTCCGGCTTATCAATTCCCAATATTTTCATCTCATTCAACAGATGACAATATCTCTCAGTCAGATGAGCAAAAGATTCACCATTCACCATAACGAAACTATCAAACTCCTTCCTTAGCAATGTCAACTTTGACTTTCTCATGTCAGGATTACCCATATCTTTGTTAAGAAGAGCATGCCAAATTGAGTAGCAGGACCCGTTATGCTGAAGAAATTGAAAGATTTCAGCCTTAATCTCTTGTGGAAACGATTCAACATTTTCTTCTCCCTTAGGAAAGTAGCCTTGTGATCATCCGAAATTTGTGAAAAGCAATACTTGGTACCATTCTCATTCTTCCGTATGATGTACTCCTCTTTGACAGCAAGCCATGTATCATAATTTTCGGCTTAAACATTGATTTCAAACTTATATGCCTAGTTTGGATAGTCTTTCACCTTGAAAAGCTTTGGTGGATTGTTATACGTACCCATCTCATTCTCTAAGTTTAGATTTTGAAGTAGGGTTGACGGCTGCAATACAAAACCACTTAGATCTTCCATGTAACAAGAAAAAACAAATACCAAAACAAAGATCTAATGTCCGTATAAATCCAAAATCACAAATCCCTAAGCCCCGTATAAGTCCTCAACATATATCTCTCTCAACGTTTAAGTCTCCTATGTATATGTCAAAACCAGCGTATAACACCACACAAACGTATAAGTCACTTATACGCTAATCATGACATATCCGCTATCACACTTATATATATATATATATATATATATATATATATATATATGCACATATCCATTGAACATCGAACACCCGTATAACTTCAATTTTGAACAATTGATGATGTAAACAAGCATGTTTGAATCTGTAACTTAGTAGGGTTGTGAATGGCAATCAAATGAACATGAAGTGAAGATTTCATCAGATTTTGATGGTGAATTCTTCAAAAATAATGGAATCAAGATGAAACAATGAAACTCTAATGATATCTTATGATCTCTAAGTAGATATGAGCATTTGCTCTGATACCACTGAAAAGACCTTGATGTATAGGATCGATACAACTTCAAATGTTATCTAGTCTGTAACATAATGAGTGGAAATCATCATGAGATGAGATATCACAAGATTAATTTTAATTCTTAAACATTATAGATCATCAAACAGATTATAAGTACACTTGATATGACATATTAGAGCTTGATTACGTAGGAAATCAAACTCCCCAAAATGAACTGCATAATTCACTTATAGTGATACATATACGCCGCATTATTAATATATACGGCGTGTAAAATATACGCCGTATATGTATTTATCTGCTAGATATGTACTTATTTGTTCCTTAAATGAATAACATTTTCCTAATCTGTTTTTCACACGAATACAAGACCCTAGTGATGTGCAAAAAGCAATATATAAATATTAGTAACTAATTCTCGCAATTCAACACTAAGTCTTAAAATAAAACGGATAACCTAACTAATCTTCACACAAACGGCAAGTTTACCGGTCTGGGAGCAGCACAATCTAGAAAGTCCGAGTATCGAACACGAAGACACATGAGGTGGCTCAAATACTAAACCCTAACCAAGTCCTGCCTAAATAATATATTTGTTTAACTTATATATCTAAACTAACTTAATTAACTTAATTAGTCTTAACAAACTTTACGGGAAACTTAACGGAACTAACAGAGCTCTTATATTTGATGAATGGGAACCACCTAGGTAAAGATCCTCAACTATTATCAATGATGCTCGAGTGTCAACAAGCCTATGAAACCAGTTTCTAATGATAAACTAAATAGACAATGATAAGGGTAAGTAGGTCCCTGCGGTCAGTTTTGCTAAAAACCCATAAATATCTAGAAGAGTAGAATAATGCACGGTTGATTCTCTAAGTACCCTAATGACTCACCACTTGGTCCGTGTCTAAGTCACAAATCCCTCTAAGGCGCGTAGCCATAATAATCCTAGAAATAAGGCGTAATTCAATATTAAGGACTAAATAACTTAGCTTACAAATTAACCTAATCAACAGCTAGAAAACTGGTCGAGGTCTCGCAAGGGCTAACTAAATCAACTAGACCAAAGAGATAAACCGACCCCTAATGTCTTGGTCCAACTAAAAGGGGCTGAACTACTTATCTAAACAATTTCAACCTCACAAACCATATGGCGATATCAACCAAAAACACCATCAGTAAACATGCAACCCTAGACTAAATATGAAACCAATTCATGTAAAATAAGATCACACGGGGTTCATTAAGATCAAAACTAATCCATCACAGAAGCAACATTAGAAAAAAATCACACAATATGAACTTGACAATAGAAAATAAATCAAAGGCTCGCTAAACACCCAAAAAATCTTCAAAACGTAGTCGATTCACCAAACCTAGGTAGCTCGAATAGTTTAGCTACTCGTCACAATATTAAATGAAAGCATATTATAAATAGTAGAAAAACTCATGTTCCAAACGGAATTCAAAACGAAAGATTAACAAACTTGATTGCTTGCTCCTTTTTTCTCTTGATTTCTTTTATCTTCGACACAATAGGGATTCCTCCAAACACAGCCATGACCTCCTCTCTTTTTTTTTAGCCTTCCGTCTCAATAAAATCACCAGACCTAGTGGGCTTGACTTCTTCAGTTTTCCGTTGGGCTTGTGGCATGCTATTGCTAATATTAGATGACCCAGTTAACTAATATTAATATTCTTCTTTTGTTGTCCCTGTATGAACGAAAGAAACAAACAAAGTTTATAATATGCATTTATTAGTTATTTCATTCATATTTCAATTCAAAATACACATTTGATTTTCTATCAAATTCGTCATGTTTATGGTTTTATTTGTAATTTTGTATATTTATATTTATAAATCATATTTTCTTTTTACATAAACCAAATAAACAAAAGAAACTATTATATTATTTTACAAAAATAGATACGTTTATAACATAAATATGAACAATAGTTGACTTACTCATTTTATCTCGTTTGCACTTTAAACTCACATATGAACTAATTAGAGTTCGCATATTTCTCGTTTTAGCTTGTTTTCACTTTAAACCCTTGAAACCCATACTGAGTTTGCGTTTAATACAATAGCGTATTGTTAACCGAAAATCTTTACATTTAACTAGTTTTCCACATACTAGGGCTTTAATATCGTTATGTTAGTTACTATTATACATCTGTTACTTATAAATTCCCCATGATATATCCGAATCATAATCAGTTTCGTTTGGTTAATCATTTGCTCGTTACGTAATTAATGGTTAATCATTTATTGATTACATAATAAATATGGTATACCTTGTTTTGTCACGAATGTTATATTCTCCCAGTTAAGAAATTTTGTCCCCAAAATTTGATGTAACTATTTGGTATTTCCGTCTACTATTTCCACTAGTTCCTCCACAAAGTTTAACTTATCGTTTACCTGTACATCTTCCAGTGTTACTATTTATGTCTCGTCAGTAAGACACTTTTCAGGTTTGATACGTTGAAAACATCATGAATAGAAACTCCAAAGGTAATTTTAGTCAATATGCTACTGGGCAAATTTTAGAAATAACTTCATATGGCTCAATGTATCTTGGAGTTAACTTACTGGTCTTACCAAATCTTTTAACGCCTTTCCAAGGGGACACTTTAAGAAACACTCTATCACCCACTTCAAAAGATAACGGATTTCAACAAATGTCGGCATAACTCTTTTTTCGGTCTCGTGCGACCTTTAGTTTACGTTTAATCTTATGGATTTTGTCTATTGTTTCCTGAATTAATTTGGATCTTGTGATTTGGATTTCGCCAACTTCCTTCCAACAAAGTGGCAATCTCCATTTACGTCCATATAATGCTTCATATGGTGCCGCATGTATACTACTATGACAACTATTAATGTACTAGAATTCAATAAGTGGGAGGTGTTGATCCCAATTCCATGTAAAGTCTAATAGACAAGCGTTAACTAAATCTTCTAATGTTTTAATAGTTCTTTCAAATCGGCCATCTGTTTGAGGGTGGTAGGCTATGCTCAAATCTATTCGGGTTTCCAAAGCTTCTTGCACAGCTTGCCAAAAATGAGAAGTAAAATGACTATCTCGATCGGAGATAATTGAAAGTGGCACACCATGTCGAGATACAATTTCGTTGATATAAATCTGGCCAGTTTTTCAGTATTATAATTGTTATGGATCGGAAGGAAATGTGCAGATTTGGCTAATCGATCCACGATTACCCAGATTGCATTATGCCCGCGGGATGTTATGGGAAGATGTGCTACGAAGTCCATTGTAATTTTCCCACTTTCACTAGGGAATTTCAGGTTGTAGTAACATTCCCGAAGGTTTTTAGTATTCGGCCATAACTCTAGTGCAAGTCACCCATTTACCAACATACTTGGCTATATCCTTCTTCATACCATGCCACCAATAAAACTCTTTAAGATCTTTATACATTTTATAAGCACCTAGATGAATAGAATATTGAGATTTGTGTGTCTCGTCCATGATCAAGTCATGTAGATTATGAAGGGTTGGAATCCAGAATCGGTTTTTGAAGTAAAGTATTTTTTTCAGTTTTTGGCTCAAAATTCTTCTCATTTCCGTGTAAGTCTTCTTTCTCCAAGTGAATTTTTTTTAAGGCTTCACCTTAGGCAACACGAATTTGTTCGGTAAGGCTCGTCTGGATGATCATTTCAAGTGCTTGTACTTTCAAAGGTTTAATTCTATCTTTTCGGCTCAAGGCATCGGCTACTATATTAACCTTGCCTAGATGGTATCGATTTCATAATAATAATCGGTTAACAACTCTACTCATCTTCATTTCCACATGTTTAACTCTTTTTGATCAAATATATGTTGTAGGCTCTTATGGTCGGTGTAAATGGTATATTTTGTGCCATACAAGTAGCGTCTCCAGATCTTAAGTGCAAAAATAACTGCTCCCAATTCCAGGTAATGAGTGGTATAATTCTTTACGTGTACTTTTAATTGTCGGGAAGCATATGCTATTACATTGTTTCTCTGCATCAACACTCATTCTAAACTTTTCGAGATGCATCATAATAAACTACAAGGTCATCAGTCCCTTCTGGAAGATTTAGTATTGGAATTTGACATAATTTTCGTTTTAGTAGTTGGAAGGCCATTTTTTGTTCTTCTCCCCAGTCATATTTTCGATCTTTTTGAGTTAGAAGGGTTAAAGGTTGGACAATACTAGAATAATTTTCGATGAAAACGCCAGTAATATCCAGCTAATCCCTAAAACTGGCGGATTTCTTTTGGTGACTTAGGTGTCTGGCAATTCTTAATAGTTTCTATCTTACTTGGGTCTATATGAATTCCTTGCTGGTTTACGATATGTCCTAAAAATTTCACTTCCTGTAACCAAAATTCACACTTGGACAGTTTTGCATACAGTTTCTCCAGTCGAAACAATTCAAAAATTACCCTTAGGTGTTACTCATGTTCCTCCTTACTTTTCGAATATATAAAAATATTGTCAATAAACACTATTACGAACTTGTAAAGGCAGGGATTACAATTTCGATTCATAAGATTCATAAACACTGTCGGTGCATTGGTTAACCCGAAAGGCATAACTAAAAATTCATAACAACCATATCAAGTCTGAAAGGTTGTTTTCGAGATATATTCCTCCCGAATTTTCACTTGGTGATAGCCAAACCCAAGATTAATTTTGGAAAATTAGGTCCCTCCCTGAAGTTGGTCAAATAAATCATCTATTCGAGGATGGGGATACCTATTCTTAATAATCACTTTGTTCAATTTTTGATAATCAATACGCATTCGAAAACGTTAATCCTTCTTTTTCACAAACATCATCGGTGCTCCCCAAGGAGAAAAGCTATGACGTATAAAACCCTTATCTAAAAGTTCTTGCAATTGACTAGATAATTATTGAATTTCAGAAGGTGCAAGTCAATTAGTAGGGTGCCTTAGCGATGGGGAGCTGCTCCCGGTATCATTTCAATACGAAATTCAACTTGTCGGTCGGGGATAATCCAAGCAGTTCATCGGAAAAAAACATTTGAATATTCACGTACTACTGGAATATATTTTATACGCTTTACATAGGATTCTTTCATTCTTACATTTGCCAAATATGCCACAGATCCTTAGCGTATATATTTTAATACCTTAAGATGAGATACGAGAGACAATACAGTACCAAATTTCTCTCCCTCGAACGTGATCAATTCATTATCCAAAAGAGGAACTCTAACGATTTTGCCCTTATAAACGATTTATGCCTTATACTTAGATAGGCAGTCTATACCGACTGTTATGTCGAAGTTTCCTAAATCTATCGGAAGTAAGTCAATAAGGAATTCTTGGTCGCTTAGGATTAGAGAACAATTTCGAACAATTTGGTTAACGGTTATAGATTTATTGTTAGCGAGTTCTATAGTATAAAGATCTATTAATTCACAAGTCGGCATATTCCCTTGTATCCTGAACCCATAATCCATTCTTTAAGTACCTGATGACTCCCCTGGCATTCTCAGTACACCGCTCATAGTAAGGTCAAATGCAACAATGTCGGTTTGGGACACAACTCTTTGAAGAGTTGAATGGTCAATTGAGTTGACAATATTTATTAGTTATGGAGTTAACCCCAAATGTAATGCTTGATACACTTAGGTTCTGGGGTACTAACCTTGGCACTAGACGGGTCAGTTCGTTAAAACGATTAGTGTATCCTAAGTGCTCAGCGCCTTACATTTCCAAATTCCTGAGTTCGTGTTTCAGTCTCTGGATTTCATTCCTTGGGCAAAAATGTTCTAATATGACAATCCTGCTACTCTTTTTTATAACAATCATTCCATTGAAACCTATAGCATACGAAATGGGATGAGTCAAACATAATGTCTCTTATAATATTTAATAATTCATTTAAATAAATGTTATCACTATAGTTATTCTAGATTTAGTTTTTCCTAAGGCTAATAAAAATAACTCCTAGCATACATGCATTCCTTCTAAATTATAATTATAAGGTTAAATGAAATTAGTGAATACATCATAATGTTTAATAACATAACCCATAAAATTTAGGGCTCAAACATGAAAATAATTACAATTTTCCTGTACATTACATACTAAATTTTCACTGTAAAATAACATATGTACAAGAAAATTAATGTCTAACATTGTAAAATAAGATGTTATTCATTTAGTAACCACTAAAACCAAAAATAGGATAAATCTAATGTCCATTGATAAAATACAAGTACTACTTCCAGCTTTAACTTCACCAAGGAGAAGTCTCACTGCATAATATCGCATTAGCAACAAGATTATCCATAATTCAAAAGGATAACTGGCTAAAACAACAAGCATATATAAATGATATTTAAGTCTGATAATCCTAATATTACAATTATCTTATGAAAGGTTAAGTTTAGTTGTATATGTTTCCTTACCGAATCTCAACAAACAACTAGCCAACATGAGTGTTAGTGACAAATTTAAATTGTTTTATCTATTAGAACCATAACAAACTGTCTTCTTGTTACGCTTTATGATACCTTACATATAAAGAAGATTAATGTGAATTTAGTACAATACTGAAGCTTCATTATGATAATTGTCATGTTTGCATAGCCAAAATAATGTCACTTTCACCTTAAACTCTCATATTATATGTTATCAATATCTGGATAGAATCATTTATAAGATAAAACTAGATGACACTATACATTTTACAACTTTTGTTATCATGAATATGAGAACTTATCAAAAGACAAATGAGATCTATAAATTTCATCAATTGAAACTAAATCTCATGAGAAATCATGACATGATTGATGTGGATGATTTTTTTCATCTAATCTCACTCTTAGTAATTTATAATCTTTTGTTAGATGCCCTAAACACTACTTGGCTTAAGGAATAAATAAGTATGGACCCTCCATAAATTACATTTCAATAACATTCGTGGAACTTATTCGAAACAGAATATCCAAGCATAATTTCTTTATCATTATAGACTATCTACTTGTATCTAAGTTGTTATATGGTCTACTGTATTAAAGAGATCCAATCATATATACTTGATACGATTTCTTCTAATTATGTCCCTAAGTTTCTTTTGACATCTAAACGTTAAGGAAATCAAATCAAGTCTAACGTATGAATGACAGGTTCCCAAGTCATGTACATCATTGAAACTTCTCATGTAGATTTCCTCGAGATTCGAAGATCAGTGGGAGGATTAGTGTCTTAATCATAACTTGCAAGATTTGCAAGAGGCAATAAATGAAAATTTGTCATTATCTCAATTTCACATCTTGTACAAGAAATTGCTCCATCACAACACTGTTCCATCAAAATTTGTCTCTCACAAAAGTTTCATTATTGCTTAAACATGAACATACTTAGATTTCTTACTAAAATTATCTTCACCAAGAAAAATTATAACGACTAATATTATTAATTTGTTTCTCAATTAGAATATGTTTGTTATTCCATATTGACCTTAAGCATGCAAATTTCTTAAAGGCTTCCAAGGTCAGTGGGAGCAGTAAAAGTCCTTATGTTGGGATGAGAAAAGACCTAATGAAGATTGGAATCTTCTCAACCTCCCTGAAAATGGTTAAGTATGGAAACCGATCAAACTTAGGCCTCCTAGCAAGCTTATACTAATTCTAGCAGGGTATTTTGCTATCCCAACAAAGTTATCTTCTGGAATTCCTCTTAAGTGATAGAACGAACAAGGTTCACTTTGTCTAGCAATGTTGTTCTTCAAGTCAAGCAAGGTTTGTTTCAGAGCAAACTCTTGACTAAACCAAGCTCAAACAAAGTATTTTGGTGAATCTAGCAAGGTTTATTCATAATAAACAAAGGAAGTTGATAAAGAAATGACTTGACTTCTAAAGAGAGAAAGGTTCAAATCAAAGCAAGCTACAGTGTTACCAGCAAGGGTATGTTCAAATAAGTTAAGTTAACAAAAGGTTGAAGGGATTTGTGAAGAACAAGTTTGCTCGTAGGACTTTATCGAGCAAAGTTTGATATGGTCAAGAGGATTGAAGTCTGCTAGATGACTATTTTCTAAGGAAAATATTCTCAGTAAAGCTTGCCCGGAGAACTGTTCCCCGGCACACTTAATGGTTACCAGGTCTGCTCGCTAAAAGATAAAGCTGCAAAGCTTGCCTGAAGACCTATTTACACTTAGAATATTTTGTAATATGTTTGAATATGTTTTATATCAATAAATAGGGTTTCTAAAAGGGAATGTCAGGTGTCAGAGTAGGCCTATAAAAGGAAAATTTTAGAGCACTCCGATGGCACACGACGGAACAATGGACCAGAGCAAATATCGTGATTTGACGGTTGTCTCCCTCCTGTACGGAAAGCCGCCATAAATCCTGACATTCCATATTTAACCCCTAATTGATTTTCATTGTATCTATCATAATATATATGGAAATATTTTGAGTTACATTGTGTGTTTGTTACTTTCATGTCCATTGAGCAACATTTAGAGTGTTATGATTCCGCCTTTAATATTCTGTTGTTCTTTACAAAAATAGTAAGTCGTTAACCTTCTTGTCAACACATATGTGTGGGTTACGACAGTGAGTGATTGAGCTAGTGAGTGAGCTATACCGGACCGACACCTTAAAATGACTTTTCAGAATTGCAAGAGGCGAATGGAAGAGAGTCATTAAATTTTACTCCAAATTTAACTCCGATTACACCTCTTACTTCACCAACTCTTACACATTTAGAATCCTGAAAATGATAGCAACCTAACCAAGAGCTAATCCACAAAACTAAAACATCTAATAAACAACTCAGGAGGTCATCTTGGTTTTAAGACCTACTAACATTGATGATTATGTAGCCTCCCTATCTAAATATGAAATGAATGTTGGAAAGTGTACTCATAAAACCCTTATAATTAAACCGTTAGCATCAATCATAATTGACTTCATAAGTCAGAATAAAATTTTGAATTTTTCTTGAATCACCTAAGAGTGTTCATAACTAAACCAAATCCTAATACAAACATTAAAACACTACGAAGAACGATTGATGGTTAAAGGTTATATACAAAAAGGAATAAATCATTAACGAATCTTTTTAAATATATTAACAAATATTTCTTTGAGGATCATTACTGTTCAAGTAACTCATAATACTTAAGAGCTACATTAGATGAACATTAAAGCAACTTTTCTTAACAAATGACTTACATGTTCATAAATCAACCTGAAAATTCTAAACTGAATGTCAAAGAACACTTAATCTATAAATCAATAAAATCCATGTATGGGTTAATGCAAAAAATCAAAATGTGATGAAATAGTTGTACAATTACTTTCATCAAGATCCACGTCGATCGATATACCTACCTCAAGATGAGTGGGAGCAACTAAAAACATACTTGTCCTTATATAGACGACATTCCTTTGACAAGTATATGTTACATTAGTCAAAACATTGTCCACACATGCTTTTATATGATAGATCTCAAAGATATCCCTTATGTGATAAATATCATAACATTCTGAGATAGACCTAAATGGAAGTTAGTTTTGTTCCATATGTTATACCTTAAATGGGTTCTTATGCATGTGACAAATAATATAACTCTCCTTTAAAGGATAACAAGATCACTGAAACTATTTCTTTATGCTTCATTAAGTAGAAACCTTATGTAGATTTAAGTCTATACTCGTTCAGGTATTACTCAAATTTCAACACACTAGATATATCTAGAATAATGTGAAGCATCTAAATGAGTATTAAAATATCTTTACGGGAAACGAGCGACAATAATTTAAAGGAAGAAGTAAGAACTCAAACTGGTTGATTACTCTAAACTTTAATATATTCAAAGATAACATAATGTAATTTTCGAGAAATGTTTTTATGTCAATCTATCTCATGGATGAGTCATAGCTGATAACAATAACCTAAGTTATGATGACATAACAACGCAATTCTCAATGAATTTGGTTGAAAATTTATCAGTTGACGCATTGACTCATAACTTTATTAACACCATCTAAATTATATTTTGAATACTCACTCAGATAAAGTCATCTATAATGTTTTCTCAAACACTAAAAGTTCGAGAGGTGTTGTATTAAATTTTGATATGTAATTAATTATTTGTTTATGAACAAATTAAGGAAGCTAAATTTTCATATCGAAAGCATTCACGATATGCTTAAGGATATTCTAACTAAAAGTCTATCACCCATAAATATTAAAAGCGCTTATAGTAATGACGGGCTTATTGATGACTATGCGTAAGTGCATTGTACTATGAATGATTAACTACTAACTTTCCTCATCAGTTTTGATTTTGTATGTCTCTATGTTTTGCATGCATAATGACATAAAGAAAAATTACAATACAAATCAAATGCTCTGAAGGGATTACCTGAAAATTTTGATGATAACTGCTTATGTTTTAAATAAGGGCTGCAATATGATTAATGGGGTCTTGAGGTGATGTTCAATTCAATGACAGTATTTTTCATCTCTAGTTTGAGTATAAAGCTAGAACAAGTATTAACTTCTTATTAGACTTATCAAATACTCATAATAAATGGTTACTCTGTCAAGTGGGAGAATGTAAGAAAAAAATATATTTTATATATTTATGTATATGGTCATCACACGTTATTATATATTAGTTTAGAATTGTTGATGGCTAAAGGGGTTCCTCTTGGGTGTGTATATATGTATATAGAGGAAAGTTAACATACAAATTAAATTAGCGTGCTAATTGTGAGAATTAAGTACCCTAAACCCCATCCTTAACTATACATACTAAAGGGCAACTCGACTAAGTTGACATCATGTCATATAAATCATACTTTGTTGTTGTTTCTCTCAGTGTTGTAACTGTTTCATGTCGATACATGATTTGTCGTCTCGGTCTTTGTTTACAAGTATTTGGTCTTTTGTAATAGTCTAGGGACTAAAATTGCAACTTATGGTTGCCCATTCGCTAAGGTTGTTTAGTGAATGGGGTTTTGGGTTTAGATAGTCCATACGCTAAGATGTTCAGCATATGAGTTCTGTTTGTTATAGACCATTTTCTAGGATTGTTAGCGAATGTCATAGCATATGGCAGTCCATTCGCTAGGCTTTTTAGCGAATGGAATCATTTCTATATATATACAGTAAATTATGAAGTGATTAACGAATCTGATTATTATTTAACGAAATGCTATCTAAACTCTGTCCAGTTGATTCACAAAACACACACTAACACACATTAGCCCTAATTGTACTAAATCACTATAATCAAATACTAGATCATATGTTTATATCGTATGATGATGATTCATGCTTCCTCAGTTCAAAGGTTTAATATTATATTCATGTTTTCTATTACTTGCATAAAGAATTGATCAACACGTTTACTAAGAGTTGATCAGTGGGGTGAAAGGGTGAAAAGAGGCTACAGATAACTATGGTTGGTCCACAAATGAGTTTAGGACCCTATCTCTACAGAACTAGAACCCTCAACTAATATATTAAAAAATACCATACTACACACCAAATACCGTAAATTGAATTTAAGATTTAAATATTTATCTTCTATACTCACCTAACTAGTAAATAAAAATCATGATTGAAAAATCAAGTCTCCCGTGACTACATTTATGATGAAGAATGAAGTTATTTTAGTGGGGAAAGTTTATAATCCTGTACCTCTACATAATAACACACGCTATAGCGGTTCCATGATTATATTCTTCTTCTTCGTCTTCTTAACACACTTCAACTGTGTGTGCTTCTTTCGATTATAATTTCATATCGTTCACAACCCAATTCTTTCTTTCAGTGTTGATTATTGCTCAAATGAACAACAATAGTGATGACAAGTAGGTGCCATCTTTGTTTGTTGAGGAATTAATATTTATTTGTGAGTTTATTTGTTTTGTTATGTGTGGTTATGCTTATGCCTCAAACTCATAAACAAAATGACAATCACACCCCTCTATATCTACTAGTTTATTAAATAGTACGTTTAAACTTTAAACAGTAATAATATGCAATTCACACTGCATCAATTTCGCCATACGTAAAAAGATTGGCCGTAGGCCTTTCGTCACACAAAACTTTTCAACTCAAGTGTAACAAAGGTGTATTACACTAGGTATCATACGGTCATACTAACATTTTGATGGATTTGGCAACATAAAAGTGTGCTAACATTTCTCAGTGGAATAAGGCATTCCATTTAAAACAATTAACTAAAGGGTAGCAATCGTCACATGTTCTCCCAATAAATGTCGCTAAAGAAGGCTAGAATTTTTTAAAATGTTATTAATGACTTTTAGTCACATTTAATTGAAGTGCGCGTCAGAGCGTTTTTTTTAAGTGTGATCACATGTCATATTTGGCGTAGTGTCTTGTTGATCATTTTTATTGAATTTCAGCATATGGGATTGGCAAAATGAAGATTATGGTTTGCAAACAAGTAAGACTCGCCACATAGATTATTTTATAACGAGTAACATTTTTTTTTTTTGTTTTGTTTTGTTTTGTTTGATATGGTAAAATGGCATTAAGCAGATACTACTAGAAGCCTATGGAGCAATGCAAATGAAAATCAAGGCGATCTTTCGTATGTGTTAAACACCACACCCACAAAGTCCTTTTGGGATTATTTGGATCAACAACATACCAATTATGGTAGATTTTATCTGTTAAAATAAACATGCAATTTTGTTCTATCATAAGTATGAATTTGTGACATTTATATGTTTATACAGAAAATATAAATAAGGAAACAGAAACATGTAGAGAATCCTATTCACAAGCAAAGAGACGCAAAATGCTGCATTTTGAGGACGAAATTTTTGGTGTGGATGTTATGCCACATTGTCATGAGGACTTAACATATGTGTATCTATAATCCAAGGTACTTTTATCCTTGTTGCAACAAATGATTAGCTTCAACTTGAAATGATGTGGGGTCGGTTTTGCTTAACCAAAAAGCTGAAATTAGGTTTTTGAGTTTTTGATAACCGCCAATTGCGGTTTTGGGTTTGGATTCTGTTTTTTCGTTTCATGTTGAAACTTTTGAGCCGAAAAAGAAGTGGCCCAAAATAACGAACTTGTGCCTAATTATTTTGTTAAGTATAGATTAAATGTAAAACAGTCTCTCTAATAATTTGATGTATACAAATGAGAATCTATAAAATTGGTTTGGTGAGTTATAATTACATGTAAAACTGAAACTGAACTGAAAGTTCAGTTTATATGAAAAGATAAAACCAAAATGTCGGTTTTCGTTTTGACTTTGTTAATTTCCGTTTGGTTTTTTAAGGTGACAGATCGGTTTTTCAGTTTAATGCACATCTGAAATTTTTGACTCATAAAAAAAGTTACCCGAAGGATTGCCTCATTGCAATGTTTGATGATGCTCGTTGTCTTATGATCAGGTGAGGGAGGCTTCACTGGATGAAGCTTTACCTAATATAACTCAATGGGTCAATGGATTTGCAGGTTTGACTCAAGAATCTATTTTATTGTGTTTTGGTGATTTTAGCATACCAAACACTACGCTAATATGATAACTTTATCATTTTTATTGTTTATCAGATGATACACCTGGAACGGGTAACGAGGGCCTGGATCTACTAGATCGGTCTTCAGATGAATGGCTAACCGACTGTCTAATAAATGAGACGCAAATGCATTTAAACGTTGACGATTTGTATGTTTCTTTCAAATACATTCGAAGTTTATAATTTAATAATTTAGTATCTTCACCAAAATAATTAACTCAATTACCAATATGTCCAAAACAGGAATCCTTTTGGTTCCAATACTTTTCACATTCATATTACAGGTACGCAAATCTTTCTAAGATTTTTAAAATTTACATTTACCAATAAATTGCTTTTATTGTATAATTGATTACTGTAGAGTCAAAACGATTCTGAATCTTGGAACGGGGGTTTTACGGTTCTAGAGCTCAACTGTTCTCGTAAATTTTTTATTTTTTTTTCAGCATCATCTTTAAAAGGTTTGCTACGTTTTTAAGTAGTTTATGTTTTGTTCTTTAGGTTTATTCCAAATAAATTATCATTTCTTTTCTGATAATTTTTTTTTCAAACGGATCATTTTTGATAATTTATATGGAGTACTATACCTATTAATTAGTTTTATAGGTCACAATATCAACTAATTACTTCAAAATTAGTGATCAACCTTGACCGTCTTGACCGTTTTTCACGAGGACCCATTTTTACATGTTTTCATGAGAATCCATTTTAAATCATTTTCAAATGAACCTATTTTAACTCATTTTCAAAAGAATCCTAACCCGTTTCCACTGTTTTCCACCATTACCCATTTTGACATGTTTCACATATACATTTTGACATGTTTTCATGAGAATCCATTTTGACCTGTTTCAGGAGAACCCATTTTGTTTTGTTTCCACAAGAACCCATTTTGACGCTTGTTCTCGAAGATTCATTTTGGCCTGTTTTATGAGAACCCGTTTTACGAGGCCCCATTTTGACCTGTTTCCACAAAAACTAATTTTGACCCGTTTATCTTGCCATCTTGTAATGTGCAGGAAAAGAGCCTTTGTAAAACCATGTGATATGGAAGGAACCGTTACTCTTAAAGACAAAAACCAAGAAATACTTACTCTGTCACCATGGAAATCAAGGAAAAATGACAAAAATGTCACCAAATCATACCCGACTTCATCTTTTTCAGGAAAACCCGTTGTTTGTAAAACCAAGATTCGTACCAAAGGAGGAAAAGGTAGCATTACTATCATGAGAACTAAAGAATGATCAAGATAGTTCTTTCGGGATTTAAAAGCTACTATTACTATTATTTTTATTTTATTTTATTTTATATTTTTTTTATGAATGGGTATGTGGAAGTAGAAAAGGAGAACAAGAAAACCATAATTAAGTTAGCAAATTATGAATCTTTAGTCGGGAGATTTCTGTTGTTTATGTTGAATGAACTGGAATCGTTTATTCTTTTAGGATCCTTTGTCTTTGTAGGTCCTGATACAGATCAGAAATACATGAACGATTCTACATACAGACTGTAAACATGCGGTTACAATTCTTTTAAGTATTTTGATAATCAAGTTATAACAAGTAATGGCCATTTATCAAATTTTAGGGGCTAGTTATGTCAAAACCAGAACTGCAAGGACTGTTGTGTAAAAATCAAAACTGTTGGTTCAGTCAACAGCTGCAGCAGGTTCGTTTCAGCTCGTTTAACCCGAGTTTCAGCTCAATTAATGCTTAATCTTCCTCCTATTATTATTATAATTCAAGTTCAAGGATCTAGATTGTTCCTAAATTAAATCCTGTCTCAAATAAATAGTCTTTATCCCGAATTCATCAAGTTTCATCTCTAATTAGTGTTTATCTTATCATTTGTTCAAAGTTTAAAGGTGGGTTATCTCTAAATTCGTGATAAACATGATGTTAAACCTGAATCATATATAAACAAGGGTAATAGGTCGTTCATATCTTGCTATACATCTCACAAATCTCCTGTTCTTTTACGAATTCAAGTTATTGTTCAAAGTGTTCTTCAAGAGATGACCACACAAAATCAAACAAGTCTAGATCTAGTTATCAAGTTATACTTTTAATTACCCGGTAAGTTTGTATTTTTATGAATTGTTATAAATCCTAGTATGAAAGCCCTCAATCAGTTTCATAAGAATTGAGGATTTTCATGTTCTGTTTAATCAAAATCAATCTATGGTTTATGCTGGAAATTAATTTGGGGCTTTTCAATTACACTAAGAATTGACCCGAATCCACTTATGACTTTTCAATATTTTATGTTTATAGTTAAGTTTTGGACGTGTTGGATCTGGATTCGACATCATAACGACATTCAGACCGACTACGAATCGAACACTCGTTTAAAGTTCGTTTCTTTAATTTTTAGTTTAAGCTCAGATTTTATTATTAATTTTGGCTCGTTTTGGTTTTATTTTAACTTTGGAATATTTAACTAATTTTTAGGAAATCATCAAGTTCAGTTTGATCAGCTCGCTTAAGTCGGTTTCTTCCATATTATTATATTCTTTTACTTACCAAATCCTAAGGTGATTCGTCATTTTCGGTTTAACTTATATTTTTATTTTTATCAAAACCCGACCCGTTTTGGTCTTTCGGATCCGTCGTTAATAATAAAATGTTGAGTTTTATGTTCGTTTATGTCTCACAAATGTCGGGTCAAGAAAACACCCTTTTCGGTACGTTAAAACATCTCTTTATGACTTAAAACAACTTAAGGGGCTAAATGTGTCAAATAACCAAAGTTGGAAACCCCCCCCCCCATAGGGGCGCCGCGCCGCGCCACCACCCTCTCCATAGTGGCTGTGCGACGCCTAGTCTCATCTGCAGACCAGCTCATTTGTTTTTGTTACTTTGTGCATTGTTTGACCTTTTAAACATAACCAAATGCATGTAAACCTTAAAAGCAACCTTATGACTAACCCTTTACTCTTTCCCTATTTAAACAAGGCTAACATATCCATTTTGGTTGCTCTTTCTTCTCCAAACTCTCTCTAAGATCCAAGTGTTCATCTTCAACCTCTTGTTAGTTTGACTACTCAAGGTCAAACTAATGCTAACCTTGTTTATAAATAAGTCTTGCTACTTAAATCTTGATATTATAACTTGTTTACAACATACTCCCTTTGTTTCCTTGGCTTTCCCTTTTTCCGGCCATGTCGGTTTAGGTGTATTGCTAGGCAAAACTCCATGAAGGACTATTATAGTCATTGATAAACACCTTAATTTTATGCTTTAATTTATGCAATAATGTTGTTTAGTTTCTAATTACTTTAGTTTCCAAATCATTTTAATGAGTTCTATGGTATTGGGTATGTGACCACCATTCTCGGTTTCATCCCGAGTCAAGAGCCGAACTAAAACCGAACTTTTGTTTAAATACTTTATTGTTAACATATTGAATGTAAGACTGTAGGTTCCTAGCCGGATCTACACAGGAGTATCTCGTAACACGAGGGTGCGGAATCCCCACGTAATACGATACGACCTTAAGATATATAATACGTTGAGACGATACACAAACACACGTTACAATACTAATAAACACGTTGTATTGCAACTCTTCAACACGTAATCTTGAATATCACTTACACGTACTACCCCAAACCCATCTTTCCATGCAACGAAATCGGTACCCTTAAGCATTTTTGGAGCTTTAGTTGCTGAACCGGCTTCAACCTCCATTTTTACCAGTTCTGTAATGTTTATCGAAGTCATAGTTGAAAGAAACACGTCTCGAAATACAAAGAAAGTATTTAATTTTTCTTTATTTTGAATAGTGATTAGATGGCGAAGTTGTGCTTAACTTCGCTTGAGCTTAACTTCGCCTGCTTAACTTCGCTGCTTCTTCCTATCTTCGCTTGTCCTTAACTTCCCTTGCACTATAACTTCGCTTAACAACTTACCTTCGCTTAACTTCCCAACTTCGCTTTCTCTATAACTTCGCTTAAACCTTATAAGTTCGCTTAAACCCTACAAACGATGACGGCAACTTCGCCTGATGAACACAAGGTTTTTGCAGGTTTTAATTTGACGTATTTCGAGGTATGTGAAGGTGTAATGGGTTATATTTGATGGTGGGAGATGGGTAAGACACAAAAACTAGGTATTTCAACGTAAACTCGTTCCGCGAATAGTCAAACGAAACGATCTTGACACCCGTGTGATAATCCCGAACAACACAATCACGAGGAGCAAAAGCTCTGATACCAATTGTAGGTTCCCAGCCGGATCTACACAGGAGTATCTCGTAACACGAGGGTGCGGAATCCCCACGTAATACGATACGAGCGTAAGATATATAATACGTTGAGACGATACACAAACACATGTTACAATACTAATAAACACGTTGTATTGCAACTCTTCAACACGTGATCTTGAATATCACTTACACGTACTGCCCAAAAAAAAAACTTTTTTCTAAACAAGCCGAAGTTAGGCATATATAGGCCTCGACAACTTCGCCTAACAGACTAGGCGAAGTTGTCTTAACTTCGCTTGTCCACAAGTTCGCTTACATCAGGCGAACTTGTGTGACACCATATCTAAAACCAAAACAACCAATCTAACACGATTACAGACACATACAAAACACTAGATACTGAACTACTGACATTATGCACCAACAAAGACTTGAACATTATTACTTCTAAGTTTGTTATAATAAGCAGGCTCGGCCCATAGGGTGGGCAGAGAGGGCAACAGCCCAAGGCCCACCATATTTTAGGACCCATAACTATTTTTACACATTTATTATATAATACATAAATAAACCAATCAATGCTAAAAGATGTAGATTGGTGTAACAGGTAAGGCCCTTTTCTTTCAAACAGGTGGTCATAGGTTCAATTCTTGTTGTAAGTTTTATTTTTTATTTTATTTGGTCCAATCTTATTTGATTTTATTCTTGATTGCTAGTTTACTAACATGCCCATTAGTCTTATGTTTCTTTATTTTTTATATTTAAAGACCAAAATAACTTTTGATTTAAAATAAAAAATGTTAAAAGTGACTTGCGAATTGTTCAAGTATTCAAATTTGACCATTGTTACAATAACTTTGTTAATTGTTATTCTAATTATCGTTGTAATATTGAATTTTTATATACAAGTTATTGATTTTTAAAATTTTTGGGGCCCATTTTTTCATTTGCCCCGAGCCCTCGACTTTTTGAGGTTTCTCGGGGACGGCCCTGATAATAAGTTCTATGGTATTGGGTATGTGGCAACCATCGTCGGTCTTATTCTGAGTCAAAGACCGAACCAAAACTGAACTCTTGTTTAAATGCTTTATAATTAAAATGATTTATTAATATGTTACAAGTAAGATTTCTGTATTATAATTTCTAAGTTCATGTTAATAAGTTCTATGGTATTGGGTATGTGGTAACCATCATCGGTCTTATTCCGAACCAAGACCGAACTAAGCCGAGTTCACTCGCTTAAAACACACTAGTGTGTTTGGGCCACCAAATCTCATACTTTCTTCGAAACTATATTATAAACTAATTTTAGATTGTTTTCTCAAAGTACTTGATATGTCAGATTTAACTTGATCTTATAACAAGTTTGAACCGACAAAACCAAACACTCGCTTAACGGACGTCGATGTTCTTTTTAATAGAACTACAGACTTGGTTAAGCTCCTCTTGATTTCATTGAGTTATCTCATAACTTAATACTTTGGAATATCGGCTTCAATCTTGACCAATTATCAAGACTCGAACCGACAAATCCGAACACTCGTAAAATCTCGTTTTGGTATCTATTTAACTTTGCAAAATTGCAATTATATCCAAATATTTACTTAACAAAGGCTAAGTAAAAATTAATGAATAGAATACCGAGACTCGACTTCGAGTAAACTTACTTTTCTAAAACATTAATTCTTATGTATTTACATTTTAAGCTTCAAACTTTAATTATATATTTTACTTGTCAAGTTATTTTATTTTAAAGCTTTTAAAATCATCTACTAACTCAAGACCTTTTTAATCTAGGTTTTGCCCGTTGAACTTACCCTTCCCTCGTTTTATCTATTAACTCAAGACCTTCTTTTATACCTGGCTTGTTTTTAAAGTGGCTCAAAGCCTAATATTTAATTCTAACTGTTTGGGCCAGGCCCAAATACCAAGTCCAAACTTCGCCTAGATCAGCCCACACCCCAATAGAAGCGAGCTACGAGCAACATTTTTCCTATGCACAAGCGAGCTGCAAGCATGCCATTTAATTGCCCTGCCATCACCGATCCACTCCCAATAGCATTTCCATTTAGCTAGTTTTTTTACTCCTTTTTCTTTCCTTACTCTTTTCTTTATTATTTTCTTGTGTGAATGCTATTGGTAGCCCAATTTTTGTTATGTCATGTAAGGCCTCGCTCATGGTGTCCTAATTGGACGTTGGATATATTCATAAACATAGATTTAAATATCAGAGTTAATGAAAACTTTTCGCAGAATAGATAAATTTCAACCATTCATTACAATGTCTTTAAATTTAAACAATATAAAACATGTCTTTAACTTCAAACATCATAAATTAAGTCTTCAGATGCCAGCTTGTTTATTCTTTTGCCATGTGCCCCTTTTCAAGCCAACTGTTTCATCCTACTCACCTGCGTGCATACTAAAAATCAGCTACGCTGAGTGAGTTCTAGTTAATCAAGGAATCATACATTTTTAATACACTTACGTACGAATATGCATCCGAAGATACATATTATATACTTTACATGTTTACCTTTCTTTTGTACATACATACATTCTTACATACTTTCATACAAATGCATAACTATCCTTACCATCTCGGATGTTATTAGGGTCTGGTCCCTCCTGCTTCTGATATTATTAGGGCCTGGTCCCTTCTGTCTTTGATACTATTAGGGTCTGGTCCTTTCTGTCTCAGATATTATTAGGGTCCGGTCCCTTTTATCTCAGATATTATTAGGGTCTGGTCACTTCTTTTCATAAAACCATACATACATATATTTCGTTACATATACATTTATTATATACTTTCATACATACCCTTAACCTCATACTCTATTATTCATACACATTCATATAACATACAGTTACCACTTAAGGTAAGTGTATTAACTAATCACATTGTGTATCCACGCAACACCGAAAACATAACAAGGAAATGAGGCTAAAAACTCACATGCGTCTTGTTCCTTTATGAGTTTACAGTGATACCCCTCTTTAACTGTGTACGGCTAACTGTGTAATAATTATAAGTGTCAATTAACTACATCTAAGTATGTCATATTTCTATGTTATTGTAACCCCTAGCTACGGGGTCTAGGGGCAGCACCTCTGGAAGTGGGGTTTAGGGGCAGCAGACCCTAGCAGGGTCCAAGGGGCAAAGCCCCTGGCTGGGGTGGAGCTGATCTTTACTAAAAAATTATTTTTCATTAATAGTCCTTTACTAAAAATTCATTAGAAAAATCGAAGTTCGAACTAATCTAATCGAATGGAAATTCTAATCGAATGACCATTCTAATCGAATGATAGATTCTAATCGAATAGCAGATTCTAATCGAATGCCATTCGATTTGATTACTTTTCTATTCGATTCGATTACTTTTTCTACTCGATTCGATTACTTTTTCTATTAGATTCGATTACGTTTTCTTCTACATATTTTATTGACCAACCCCACTCTCCATTAATTTTATGTAACTTAACTAAATAATAATATCCCATTAAATAAACAAAAATTTCTTTTATTTATTATTATTAAAAGTAGAATGTTACATGTCATAACATTTCACTCAAGCTTCTAGAATAAATTGAATTTCTTGTTTTAATTCCATTTTATCTTAAACACTTTCAAAATAATATTACATCAACATTTGACTTTTGCGAGCACTGGTCCTTCACATGCAATGTAAGCATCCAGCTCACACGGAAATTAATTCATAGATATCGAAGTTAAAGTAAATTCATGGCAGACAAGTGTCGAGAGTTAAACCTGACTAGTCGTTTAATCTTTATAGTAGGTCTATATGTAATGCCGACTTAACGAATGTGGAGGTTTAAATCGAAACAAGATTTTGTGGCCTTTTTCTTGATAATTGTAAAGAAAAAAGTTTGTTTATTAAAAGTTTTGAACTCATAACCTATACTTTAGTAACAACTTAGTCTACCACCACCTCAATATATTACTTTAAGTTTATTTTACCCATTATAATATATCTATATATAATGTTTTTTTTGGATTTGGAGACTTTATTAAGGGTGTGTTTGTGATTGCTTATTTACGTGGACAGTGATTTTTTGTTAAAAGGACGTATTAACTTATGAATTTTTTAAAATAAATTTAAAAAAAATGTTTGGATTAGCGTATGTGTTAGTGGGAAACAAAAATAACTTAAAATGAGACTCTTTTTTATGAGGGGTGTGATAGGTTTTGAGGGTTAGAGGGGTGTAATAGGTAAATCAAACTTATTAAGTTAGTAAACATATTCCTAACTTTTCAAAATCCCTTTATTTTGTCTTTCCCATAAGTTAAAATCCATAAGGCTTTATGATTTGCCAAACACCTTATACATCATATTAAATTTTCAAAAAAGTTTATAAGTTATAAGTTGATGATAGGAATCCCAGCCACCCTCTAAATGTAGGCCTAAAGCCCTAACTTGTTTTCGCTGTCCCACAAGCCACCCCTGTCTATATGTTGTCTAGAATTTGTGTTATACCGGTCCATATGATTAGAAATAACTAATTCACTTAGAATTGTGTGAACAACTGCCATTCGCTTAAACATGATCTTATAAAGGCTCATGCATTTAGAAATAAGCGCAAGAGAGTAGTTACGAGGTTGTTTTATGCGAATGGAAGCCTTGGTATGTATAGGATCATATCTTAAGCATATATAACTAGAACCCTTTTACAATAGAGCATCAACGAGTTTATATGTACATCTTTCGCGTGCTTACACTTACGTATTAGCTCCGTAAACTGATTCCGCACGTTTACTATAGTAGAATCGTTCATGTATCCCGGATCCGTATCGGCACCTACAAGTGGTATAAAAGCTTTCGGCTCTCAATTCTACAAATAGTCGTTCGATTTCGTGTTAAATCGTTAACCGATTGTGTTTGAATTTGATTCCGAAGTGTTTGTGTTCTTCGTTTTGATTTTTGATTGTTTTAAATGATAATAAGTTGTTTAATATATACAATTTTTTAGGATTGATTTATGAGTGTATTTGAGTTCGAATTTTTGATTAATTTGATTTCTAGTGAAAGTTTAAAAGATTCCAACAAGGTAACCGTTTTTTCCGGCTAAGCTAACTGAATTTTCTGGCGAAAATCGATTTTCCGACGTCAATAACCGTTTTTTCTGGCATGGTGTGATATCATCCATTGGAAACTGTATATTCAGATTGTGAAATTCAAATTCAAACGAATGAGTATACACTATTTGTTATGCATAAGTGTCACACCCTCAATTTTCGACTAACGGGGTTCTACCGTGAGGCGCGTGACATACCAGAATCTAGCCATATGTCATAACGAACAATCAATTTTTAATGGAAAATCTTTACATAATATTTCTCATCATAAGAGAGGTAAGCACATTAAATAAAATTTTACATTTGCGGAAGTGTATAACTAATTAAAACACGTAAAACACAGAGTGCGTGTCAAGACGCCCAGACATAACATTTCATTAAAGACTCCCATCATACTTCGATGCTTAATGGGTTCCACCCATCCTTGACTCATTTCAACTTCACACGTGCACTTTAAACACCTGAGAAAGACATGCTAAATGGGTCAACACAACGGTTGGTGAGTTCACATGTTTGAGGTTAAAAAAAGTTTGTTTAGCAAACCAATAAGTAAGTAAACATTGTAATGGATAAAGTATGGATAACGTATGCACCAGTAATACCACTAGTTAATTAGGCTAGTAATAATGTTACATTAGTGTAAGTTCCATTGTGACCGAGGCTGACTTGTTAGTTTGTTACCACCCACAATCTAATACGACTAGTGGGTATTGCGTTTCTAGTAAATGAAGACACCCGGCGACTCCCTCTCCCGAGAGCCCCGAGGGGGTTCGTCAAACCCAATAGTACTACCTTTCATTACCCAACCAGTGTACAATTGCTAACGGTCCAATGTGTATGGGGGACTTCAGTTTAAGTTCACTATGTACACATGAGGTATTAACAAAGTCTACAATATCCAAAATGTTTTGTATGCATGCTTTCTCCCCCAAAAGGAGTAAGTAAAAAGAGGGGCAGTGAAACTCACCTCGAATGCGGTTCAAATGAAAGCCAACTGCTTATATCAAAGTTGTTTTAGTGCCTAAATCATACAAGCACTATAAGTATTTTGCTAAGCGATCCCTATAACCCTTAGTATCCAAACAATCTCATTGTTTATTAGAAGTCTGACCAAAGTTTGACTATTCGTTGACTTTAACCAAATTTTGAATTTTAATTGACTTTGACCAAAGTTTGACTTTTCTTTGATTTTGACCAAAAAGGTCCAAGTCGTTGATCGTTGACTGAAAAGTCCAAATCTCGATGACCGAAGACTAAAGTTCGAGTTTTGTTGACCGTTGACCATAATGTTGACCGTTGACCCTAAATATTGACCGACAACCCGTTGGTGACTTTTGACCAATTAACTAGACTTCGCCTAGTCATATAATATCCTTAATCTCGATTTATCAATCAATCATGTAACTTGCACTTAGCCACTTTTCATGAAGTCCTATAACTAAATCAATATTTATAAATCATAAATAAGATAAATATTTAGTCAAATGGTTTCAAGTTGACTAACAAAGTCAAATTCCAAGTTAACACACTAATCTTTGCACAAACTATAACTTTTTTACCAAAACAGCAAGCTAGACAAATTTGGACAGATTTCTAATCACCAAGGTTCATTTTTCTAACCAACTAAATCTTGGAAATAAATTAGCAAAAATTTCCACCAAAACTATCAAATATTAGGTATCTCCAGAAAGTTTCTTGTAATTTTTCAACACTCACAACCTACCTTCAGCTACTCTATCAACGCAACAGAAAGTAAATATTTGTCAAAAATTCCATATATGTCCAATCAATGCAAGACCAATTGGATTTGTTTCAAAACCCAATATATAACACTCCAGAAGTGGAATCACTCAAATATTCATTTTCAATAACAAGTTATACTCTTTACAAGACAGACAAGAAAATTACCTGTTCAACCAGAACTGATACCAGATTTCGTAAATTCATAAGCAGTAGTCATACAGAGTCCAAAAATGATGATTTTTGACCTTTTGGACACTAGACTCAAAGTACTTAACCTTAGCATAAAGAATAAATCAAAATTATCATCTTATCAACAAGTTATACAACTAACAATCTAGATCACAAAATCTGTTAGCAAGCAGATCCGAATCCAAACTTACAACAATCATGATTTATTTATCTCTATGATCTTAAATTACCAAGGGACCATTTTAGATGATCAAAACTCATGGTTTCCAAAATTATACCAAATTTATAAAATAACATTTATATATTAAAGGATTTCATCTTTTCTTTTATATCAGGATACAAAACCCCTTTTAAACAAAAAAAAACTTTGTTGGTAATCTGCTTCGAGGGCTTCATGATAATCGTTTAACACAACAATAATGACACAACACAATAGATGATAGTGAATGGAATAATAAACATAAACTGATGAAAATGATATATTGATCAGAAAATACGTACATATTCAATCCTTTACATCGACCCCTATATATACTTGTTGATGTGAACGGTTGATTTTATTAACTGTTACCTAACTGTTCATATCAACTGTTTAACAATACGACACAACCCTAAATACATACTAACTGGACCACAGGCCCATTACATATTAAAATAAACATTGGCTTTTAAAATACAAGTTCAGCCCATTTACTAATAAACTAAAAGAGTCTTGACCCAATAAACAAAGTAAAACATAATAATATCATGAGCAGCCCAACGTGTGATTGATCAGGAGATTAAAATTCTAACACACCCCTCTAATCTCTTGATCATCCGCTGCACTTTTTCTTGACATGGTTAGCAAATAATTTCAAATGAGTCGGACTCATTTGAACCTCTAATACTTGGACGTCCAATAGCGTTTCCATCTTCATCACTTGCAATTGTAGTGCTTCTTTTCTTGATTGGAAATGGGTCGATTAATTCTTCTTCTTCACTTGTTTCACCAATAGTATCAACCAACTCTGTCAAATCTTTATCTTCAAAATAGCATCTCTTTGTGATTGTTTGATAATACCATTCAAGAGTGTTTAAATAGTTGTAGTAGATTGTTTGGATATCACTACCTTGATCAATTTGAAAACCCAATGTGACTGCCTAATCAGTCCACTTTTGACCCTGAGTAACCTTCCTAAAACCTCCAAACATATGAACTCCCATATAAAGATCTAACAAATCAACAAACTTGCCATCTTCTAACTTAGGAGGAAAATCTTTTCCTTTTGACTTTTGAAAATCTTCAACAAACCATTTACATTGATCAACGAATTCATTCGTGAGATAATTCTTGTGTTTATTAAACATCCTATGAACTTGTACGATGTTTAAGAACATGACACACATATCCCAACTAGCCTTGAACCGTTTTCCCCTTTCCTTAATTTCTTCCAAATGATCAAACATCACATTGGCATCGTGTTTATGAAATTCAAAAGAACTTATGGAATGAGGGTTTTTAATCCCTTTTCCTTTATCAGAAACTTTGTTTCTTCACAGTTTCATTAACAACTTTGTGATCTTCAAATGCCTTTGTGACAACACAATAATCACCATCAAATTTTACATACCCTTGCATGATCAATTGTTTCTCACTAAACACATTCTTGTTACTAATAGGAACAAACCGAACATGGGGTATCTTCCTATACCTCCCATTCACAAACAGTTTGACCACCCCTAACCCGTGTGATTGATCAGGAGATTAAAATTCCAACACACCCCTCTAATCTCTTGATCATCCGCTGCACTTTTTCTTGACATGGTTAGAAAATAATTTCAAATGAGTCGGACTCATTTGAACCTCCAATACTTGAACGTCCAATAGCGTTTCCATCTTCATCACTTGCAATTGTAGTGCTTTTTTTCTTGATTGGAAAGGGCTCGATTAATACTTCTTCTTCACTTGTTTCACCAATAGTATCAACCAACTCTATTAAATCTTTATCTTCAAAATAGCCTCTCTTGGTGATAGTTTGATAATACCATTCAAGAGTGTTTAAATAGTTGTAGTAGATTCTTTGGATATCACTACCTTGATCAATTTGAAAACCCAATGTGACTGCCTAATCAAACCACTTTTGACCCTGAGTAACCTTCCTAAAATCTCCAAACATATGAACTCCCATATAAAGATCTAACAAATCAACAAACTTGCCATCTTCTAACTTAGAGGAAAATCTTTTCCTTTTGACTTTTGAAAATCTTCAACAAACCATTTACCTAGATCAAGGAATTCATTCTTGAAATATTTCTGGGGTTTATTAAACATCCTATGAACTTGTACCATGGTTAAGAACATGACATACATATCCCAACTAGCCTTGAACCGTTTTCCCCTTTCCTTAATTTCTTCCAAATGATCAAACATCACATTGGCATCGTGTTTATGAAATTCAAAAGAACTTATGGAATGAGGGTTTTTAATTCCTTTTCCTTTATCAGAAACTTTGTTCTTCACAGTTTCATTAACAACTTTGTGATCTTCAAATGCCTTTGTGACAACACAATAATCGCCATCAAATTTTACATACCCTTGCATGATCAATTGTTCCTCCCTAAACACATTCTTGTTACTACTAGGAACAAACCGAACATGGGGTATCTTCCTATACCTCCCATTCACAAAAACTTTGACCACCCCTAACCCGTGTACAAACATCAACTCTTCATGATTATCCTTTTCAACCTTATAAATATTCTTAAATTCATGAAAAAAAGTTTGATTATTTGTTTGATGTTTCTTAACACTAGTGTTATCATACCAAGTTTCATTCAATTCCCACAATTAGATTCTTTGACAATATAATCTATATCATTCGGTTTCGGTTCAACCGAAAAAACGAAATTGGATGACTTACTAGGACATGCATACGCATAGTGGCCAAACGACTGAAAACGATAAAAACGAACATGCGAGAGATCAACGTGGCTACTCGGTTCCATACCATCTTGAACACAAATCGGTGCACCGTGCCCTCCATACTTTCTTCTGGGTGATATTGTGCAGCGGTTTCGGTGGAATTTCGCCCGGTTTATAATTCTCTTCGCGTCCTGATGTTTGAAACGATTCTGAGATGAACCCCTAGGAAAGTCTGCCTGCAATAATAACCGTCACAACGCAGTTGATAATCTTCTCACCGAATTTTACCCGGTTTATAATTCTCTTCGCTGCCTGATGTTTGAAACGATTATGAGATGAACCCCTAGGAAAGTTTGCCTACGATAATTGTAACGATTCCGACGAAACCAGGTATACCCTAACCGGTAGACGTTAGTTACGTCATATGTATGTCGGGTACATGAGTTACCATGGTAATTATACGAGAAAACATGGTTCATTGTATTGATTGTACGTGAATATATAATTCACCGTATTGAATATGCGATCAAACGATCGATAGTTATTGAAACCCGAATGAATCGAGGGTTCAATTATAGACGAGATATATGATATTTAGTGATGTTATGAAGTATTAAAGCTTCGGGATAAGTGGATTAAAGCACAGAAAAAGGATTTCGATTTAATAGTACGTCGGTACGTTAAACGAAACCTTTAATACCAAACCGAGCAAGAGACGATCGATCAAGCCGAAAAAGATGCGTAATAACTAATAATATGACGTTTTAAGTTAATGAAAGTCATGGTTTAAGTTTTTGAAGTTTTTAAATCGGTTTTATATAAATTTCATTTTTAAGCCGAAAAACGACCGTTTTAGCCTCATTTTAAGCCGAATTAAAAGTTTAACCGAAAAACGAACTGAACCAGATTATCCAAAACATTATCCAGATTACGTAAATCCAAATGAGTGGCCAAGAATGAATATGTGGGTCCCACCCCACCCTTTATGACTTCCGATCGGCCCCCTTGGCCTTCATTTTATTTTTTTTCTTTTTTTCAATCAACAATCCACAAGCTTCATCAATTCCTCTCAATTTCATGAACTAAAAACCGAGATTTGGAGCAAGAAAAACAAGGTAAAGATCGAATTATATACGTTTCCATCTTCGTTTCTTGAGTTTGTTTGCAAGAAAATGAGGTTTCAAAGATGAAAACCGATTCTTGCATGATCAAGTGATGTATACGGGTTATACAAGGGATCTTGGTCCAAGAAAGGAGTTAAACGAACCGAAAACGAAGTTTTACGGTTAAATCTTTGTTTTTGGAATCATAACCGAAACCATGAAAGAAATGGCTTGATCGTGAGTGTAACTTGCTTGGTATTGTGGTATGTTGATTGTAGGCTCTGTATTTAGTGGTAGATAAGGCGGAAAGACGAGTTTGTAGCTCGTAGTGGCGGAAAACGAAAGGTATATTCGGTTATGTTCGGTTTTGGGAAATTTGGACAGATTGTTGATGCTTTAGAGTTAGGTCATGAAATTTTACAGAGGTGTTAAACACATGAAAATATGAGTTCTGTGAATTTTTGGTAATATTTGGATAAAGGATGAATATTTGGTGAATTTAATGCTCGGTTTTGGCCAAAAATGGTGAAAAATAGTTAGATATCATGAAAAATTCTGGAAAATTTCAGATAAGCTATTCATATCATGTATAAGTCACACACAAAATTTGAGGTCCGTTGGAGAAGTCTAAGTAGGCTTTTCGGTTAAACGAGTTCTAGGGATTTCTAGCTCGGTTTTAGTAAAAAGGGGATGTAAAAGAAGATTTTGGTTCTGAAAAAATTACAGGGGACTATGTGGATGGCAGGGGACATCCAGGAAAAATTTGGGATTTTTCTATGATCGTTTGATATTTACGACATATTTAGTGTTTAAATGGTGTTTAAAAATAGATAAATAAATTTTAAATATAAGAATTAATTCTGGAAATATTTTTATAAAATTCCCCACTGTTAAAAAGTGATTTGTGCAAAATTTTAAGATCCGAGAGTAAACGGATAATTAATCGTGCTAATTATCAAACTTTTAAAGTTAAAACGCGTAAACCGGTGAAGTTCGCTTAAGCGAGCTGACTGGTGTATAAAAACCCTAAAAATGAACTATTTTCATATAAATGAGTTAAACAAGTAAAAATAAATCATCCGAAAATAATTCGGATGATTTGAGTAATTTTAACCTATTTTAACAGTTTCCGGTACGCCAAAGACGGAAACGGGTCCCGCGGCCAATCGGGACGTCTAAACCGAGCTATAATTTCACATCTTTAATTAAATTATCAGACAACCACTATTTTCGGGTCGTGTGTGACCAAACTCATTTTTGAAACATAAAAAAAACGGATAACCGTGCTAGACACGCAAAACGAGAAAAAACGACTAATAATAGTTGTGACCATGGAACTCTAAACGACATCACAATCTGAGTCCGGAGAAGTGTTTCTGGGTTAACCTTGACCCCAGAACGGGTACAGTGCTGGGTTAACAGTGCCCCCAGATGTACCGGTTAACTTGGTTAAAGTTATATTAATAATAAGTGTATAGTAACGATCGTAGGGATCATATTACAGATTGGACGTGTTAACTGATAATGATTGTTGTTACCTGCTTGCATGTGCTAAGGTGAGTTTCACGAGCCCCTTTTTACTGAATTGTTTTAAATGTTTTCCCGGGGCGGAAGCATGTTACTACTGAAATATTTAAGTACATACTGAACGCATGGATTTGCGTGGATTTTACAGAATGCGTGGATTTGCGTGGATTTATATATATTGTTTATTGCACGGGAATCGTACGGAAATGTACTAAGATGGTAATTGTCTGAGTTGTTAATATTGTAAGGTCCCGCAACAGTGTTCTGGGTTAACAGTGTCCCCAGATGTCATTGGAAGTGTTCTGGGTTAACAGTGTCCCCAGAGGTTATTGGAAGTGTTCTGGGTTAACAGTGTTCCTAGAGGTTATTGGAAGTGTTCTGGGTTAACAGTGTCCCCAGAGGTTATTGGAAGTGTTCTGGGTTAACAGAGGTTTCACTTGTGGGCTCAGCATAATTACATAGATAATATTATATTATGATATGGATTTATCATGGTTTACTAAAATTGTGAAACTCACCAACTATTCGTAGTTGACCCGTTTTCTCACATGCTTTTCAGGTACAATTAAGATGAAGTGATTGTTTACGTGCTAAGTGCTTGATGTGTGTAAGATTTGCGT
The DNA here is from genome assembly GCF_021521415.1 of Bidens hawaiensis. NCBI lineage: Eukaryota > Viridiplantae > Streptophyta > Magnoliopsida > Asterales > Asteraceae > Bidens > Bidens hawaiensis. The sequence continues at coordinate 61,407 of NW_027497182.1, read as the reverse complement.
GCGGGATGTTAGGAAACATTATAACAGATAGAATTATGTATCGTATTGTATGATGCGCGTATCACCTAGACGGTAATGAAATACGAGATAATGAAATTTTGAAGTATATTAATGCATTCAGTTTTCTTTATAAACAATGTGGTTGATATCAGAGGTGTCTGTCGCATCCCGTTTACGTTTCCGCTGCGGTTGCGGGGTGTTACAGAACTAGGTATCAGAGCCATTGGTTATAAAAGAATTAGGATGTCTTTAAAAGATACCTAAAATATAACCAGTAGCTCAAGTATTATAGGATCTGAATATCAACTAATAATTTATAGTGACGAGGTCTGGATGAACTCGGATGGACAAGTGAGTTATTATGATCCGGAACATAATAACAGATTTGTCCGCACGAGGGAGTTCAGGGAAAATCACGGGGTACATTAATAGGTAAAAATGGCAACATATGTGTAAAGTATATAATATTATTTATACGTGCTAATGTGTGTATATATAGATGTACATATCTTGTGGGTACATGTATTGAGAAATAGGATCCAGATAAGGAACCGGGGGATGAAATAATAAAAGTACTGGGGATGCTGAAATTTCTAGAGCATCGGTTGATGATAAGTCCGACTTATCGGGCCATAGTTATGATAGTACCAAGTTAAATCTCCCGTTTGACATTAATCAGAAATATTGAGTAACCGTCACTCCCAACCAAAAATTAGTAGATCCCTTACCCTACCAACACCGGTACCGTATATCCTAACAACCCCCTGTGTTCTCCCGCACCGCCGACCCTCACGTACGGATGGACCTGTACCTGAACCCATTCTTATTCCATTAAGGTAAAGGAGTAAATAAATAAAATAAAATAAAATAATATATTGAAATATATATATATGTATTGCTCACTCACAAACATATGAGACAGACCAACTTCAGATCGAGAATTACCGATTTTAGCAAACCTAGAACGCATGAGGACATTGACTGAGCAAGTGTAGAGTTTCCCATAATATTAATTAATAATATTTGAAGGCAACCCATGTTGCGCAATTACCTTGAACCTTGCAACTCCCTATGTTATCCTTACATCCGTTAGATGTTTACATCCATGTATGCTCGAATAGAATGATTACCTATACACAAAGAAGTGTTGGAATCATTATAGCATAGTTGGTTGTTCGTTCGTAGGAGGTATACTGTGTATGCCGGATATACGAATAAACACGGATATTATAACTCCGTGGTATGTAATCGTTTGGTGCTCACGGTGAGCATGTATTGGTTATGCTGACATGCAGACGGATATTGAAATCAAGCATATTAAACATTGATCTTTGTTGAGAAGATCTCCATGTTAGTTGGTGACAAGGGTTATGAAGCGTATTTAAAAGTTAACCGACGTCAGGTTAAGTCCATATGTTATTATACTTGTGGGACATATATACTAGATACTGGTATGTGTAATATGTATGATAATATTTGGTGTGTATGTGTACCTGCTGTTATGATTGAACTGGTAACGAGTTATACGGTGAGATTAGTATTGATTACTGCGTACGGGATGAGTACGGCAGAATGACATAAAAAGAGTAACTCCAATGATGGAGATTGATATGATTCAGTTGATTGCTCAAAGATAGCAGATGATGATACCGAGTGTAGTATCACAGATCACTGCTAGTGTTGATGCAAATGTGATCGCAGAATTATAGAGCGAGCAATCACATGATTATGAATATTTCAATTCTTAGTGGTATTACTAAGAGTGATAATGTCCCACCGAATGCTATTATGACTACAAGTATTAGTTATATACTAAACATGAATAGTAGTCGTAATGAATTAGATCCGGTATGAAGGATATGTTTATCGGTTGTGTTAAGGGGATTATTAATAGTTTGATGATGGTAAAGGGAGGAATATATTAGCGAGTGGATAGAAAAGATCGAAATGGTTAAGGATATTGGTAAGAGTCTAGAACATTGTGTAGTGAAATATGCTACAGATATGTTGGTAGATTATGTTGTATCGTGATGGAACACGATGGTACAAAATAATAGATAGAAAATTTTTGCTCAGATGATGTGGTCGGAATTTAAAATTCTTGTGCTAGAGCACTTTTATTCGAGTAATTAAGTTCAGAGATTGGAAACTGAACTATGGAAGATAGAAATGTTGTATGCAGATCACTTAGAAAACGCTAATCGTTTGAAGGAATTGTCATGTTTGGTAACATGGCTAATTACTCCTGAAACTAAGCGAAGTGAGCGCAATATTGGGGACTAACTCCATCGATAAAGAGTATAGTCAATCCTGTAAAATATACAACCTTTGAAAGGGTTGTGTCGCAAGCCAGCATTGATATATTTTACTCTATGGGAAGTGGACTGGAAGGACGTTGGGTGAGACGTCGAGTGTTAAAGAAGAGAAGTGATAAAGGCATGGTGCAAGATAGACTTTGAATAAGTAGGAAGAAGAATGTCGAGTAATAGTAGACCACAGGTGTGGTAAAGATGGACGTAATGCCCCAATTGTAGAACCAATTGAAGCAGTGTGAACCGGCAACCCCAACCCATTCGTGTACAACCACTCCGAAACCAACAACTTCAATAACAATCCATTCAAAGAGACTAAATTATGCCAAACAGTTGTACTTGCTATGAATGTGGCAGTACAGAACGTTTCAAGAGAAATTGCCCAAAGTTGAACCAAGGTGTCATTGGAAGACGAACCTCAGGACAAGCATCAACCTTTGATCAAGCAAGGAGCCGAGAATTCGAATAAAGTACGTCATGATTCAAAGGTGGTATTAAGTATGTTGTAGTTTTAAATCAATAGGCTTCAGTGATATTCTTGCGGTTGCCGATAGAAGCTAGTTCCTGTTAACCTCCTATCATTTGGAAAGATACCGATTAGTGAAACTATAGACCCCGATACTGTAGAGTCGCTAAGGGTAAATCCCTAATGGTTAGCTAAATGGTTCAGAATTGTCCTATTATTCTGAACGATTAACCTTTCCTTATTGACCTACGACCAGTAAAGTTAAGGAGTTTTAACGTAATAGTTAACATGGATTGGCTAACTCAACATGAAGCTGAAATCAAATATGAGAAGAAGATGATTGGAAGCTCTCTTTCGGACGATGAAGCGATTAGATACAGAGAAAAGTGTACGATTTAAAAGAAAACATATAGAAGATACCCCGGTGGTACGCGAATTTCCACAAGTTTTCCCAGAAGAACTTCTTGGATTACCGCCAAACCGACAGGTCGAATGCAGAATCGATTTAATGTCTCAAGCTGGCCCTGTTGCTAAAGCACCCTACCGACTTGCACCGTCCGAGATGCAAGAATTATCCAATCAGTTACAAGAATTGTTGGATAAGATTTTATACGACCTAGTTAGTCACCATGGGATGCACCAGTTTTAATTGGGAAATGAAGGACGGAAGTGTTAGGATATGTGTTGATTAGGGAGAATTGAATAAAGTGACGATCAAGAATAGGTATTCACTTCTTCGAAGTAAATGACCTGTTTAACCAACTGCAAAGGGCGATTTATCTTTAGAAAATTGATCTTATATATAGTTATCACCAAATGAAAAATCCAAGAGGAGGACGTTGCAGCAACAGCGTTGCGGACTCGCTACGGCCATTATGAATTCTTATTCATGCCGTTCGGGGTAACAAATGCGCAGGCAGTATTCATAGAACTCATGAATCGAGTCTGTAAACCTTACTTTGACAAATTTGTCATAGCATTCATTGATGATATTTTGATATATTCGCAACGTAAAGAAGAGCACGAACGACGATTAAGGAAAATTGTGGAAGTGTTAAAACAAGAAGAGCTATACGCGAAGTTTTCAAAATGTGATTTTGAATAAAGAAGGCATAATCCCTTGGTCATGTTGTAAAGCAACAAAGACTAGAAGACTAACTCCATCCCCTCCTAGGGCTTCAGCAAGGTGTCTATTCTGAGGCTTAGGAGAATGAAGCAGCCCCGGCTGTGAGTGAACTCCCCTCTACTTCCAGATTTCACAAAGATCCAAATAAGATAGAAACCAATAAAATTGTGCCAAGCGCCGATTTTAAGTCTCCCCGATGGAGACGATGGTTTTGTCGCGTATTATGACGCATCGCGTAAAGGGTTAGGATGCGTGTTGACGCAGTATATTAAGGTTATAGCCTATGTTTCCCGACAGTTAAAAGTACACGAGTAAAGTTACACTACTCACGACTTAGAATTGGGAGCGGTTATCTACGCACTTAAAATGTGGAGACATTGTCTCTACGATACGAAGTGCACCATCTTCACCGATCATAAAAGTTTGCAACACATATTCGATCAGAAAGAACTGAATATGAGGCAACAAAGATGGGTCGAGTTGTTAAGCGACTATGACTGTGACATCCGTTATCACCCCGGCAAGGCTAACGTCGTAGCCGATGCCTTGAGTAGGAAAGATCGAGTTAAACCATTGCGTGTGCGAGCGCCGGGGATGATAGTCCAGTCGAACCTTTCGGATTTGATTCGAGTCGCTCAACGTGAGGCGTTGAAAGAGGAACAAATGGAAAACGAGGGACTTTACGGCAATAAGAAGAATTTCGAACAGCGCGAGGACGAAATTCTCTATTTCAAAAATCGGGTTTGGATCCCGACCCTCCATGACCTTCGGGAATTAATCATGGACGAAGCGCATAGATCGAAATATTCCATACATCCGGGATCGGATTAGACTATTGATGATATGAATATCTGAAAGGATTTTATCAATAACCGAGTGCGGAGAAAGATATGGCTACGTATGTTGGTGAAAATTTAAGTTATGCAAGAGATAAGGCTGCATACCGAAAACCCTAGGGAATGCTACAACGACAGAACATTCGCCAATGATAGTGGGAATAAATTACAATGGATTTCGGGACGAAAATTCCCAAGATATATCAAAGGCATGAGGTAAATTGGGTAATCCCGGATCGATTAACCAATCCTCGCATTTCATTCCAATCTATGACGATTACCACAATGAATTCTCGCCCAAATTCCTGATGGGGAAATGGTATCTCGTCGTTGAGTACCATTTTCAATGATCTAAGATCGAAATAGTCATCCTACTTCCATTATTGGAAGGAGGGGAAGGAAGCATGGAGAGCTTGAAGCTTTCTATGGGTGAAGTAGTTATTACCAATTTGTTAAATTGAAAATGGGCGTCGATCAAGCCATAAGATTTGAATTGATTCGAGAAAAAACCAGTCGGATTTATAGTGTTTAAGAGAAGTTGAAAGTAGCGCGAGGTTGGCAAAGGATTTATGCCAACGTTCAAAGGAAACCATTGTCACTGAATAGAGGTGACAAGGCATTTTAAGGCATCACCTTAGAGAGAGGTGATATGAGGTTTGGCAAAATCGAAAATAGCTTCTTAATATATTGGATCCCATGAGAACTATCTCCATGGTTGGTCATTTAGTTTATCGATTAAAGTACTCCAGGGACTAAGTACTATACATGATATTTTGCCATGTATACGGATTGAAAAGTGCCTAAGCGATGAGGCAACGAAAGTACTAGTAATAGAGGTACTCATAGAAGACATGCTTGATATCATAACTAATTCCGTAGAGATAGTAGACGGGAAAACTAAACAGTTTGGACATACCAAGCTTTATTAATTAAGATTAAGTGGAATTCACAGCGAGGACAAGATTATACTTGGTAACGCGAGGGTGAATTCTGAAGGAAAAACCCCCCATCTTTCTCTCGAAAGGAGATTGGGCGTGTAAAATTTCGAGGACAAAATTTCTTAACGGGGGAGAATGTAACGATTCCGACGAAACCAGGTATACCCTAACCGATAGACGTTAGTTACGTCATATGTAATGTCGGGTACATGAGTTACCATGGTAATTATACGAGAAAACATGGTTCATTGTATTGATTGTACGTGAATATATAATTCACCGTATTGAATATGCGATCAAACGATCGATAGTTATTGAAACCCGAATGAATCGAGGGTTCAATTATAGACGAGATATATGATATTTAGTGATGTTACGAAGTATTAAAGCTTCGGGATAAGTGGATTAAAGCACAGAAAAAGGATTTCGATTTAATAGTACGTAGGTACGTTAAACGAAACCTTTAATACCAAACCGAGCAAGAGACGATCGATCAAGCCGAAAAAGATGCGTAATAACTAATAATATGACGTTTTAAGTTAATGAAAGTCATGGTTTAAGTTTTTGAAGTTTTTAAATCGGTTTTATATAAATTTCATTTTTAAGCCGAAAAACGACCGTTTTAGCCTCATTTTAAGCCGAATTAAACGTTTAACCAAAAAACGAACTGAACCAGATTATCCAAAACATTATCCAGATTACGTAAATCCAAATGAGTGGCCAAGAATGAATATGTGGGTCCCACCCCACCCTTTATGACTTCCGATCGGCCCCCTTGGCCTTCATTTTATTTTTTTTCTTTTTTTCAATCAACAATCCACAAGCTTCATCAATTCCTCTCAATTTCATGAACTAAAAACCGAGATTTGGAGCAAGAAAAACAAGGTAAAGATCGAATTATATACGTTTCCATCTTCGTTTCTTGAGTTTGTTTGCAAGAAAATGAGGTTTCAAAGATGAAAACCGATTCTTGCATGATCAAGTGATGTATACGGGTTATACAAGGGATCTTGGTCCAAGAAAGGAGTTAAACGAATCGAAAACGAATTTTTACGGTTAAATCTTTGTTTTTGGAATCATAACCGAAACCATGAAAGAAATGGCTTGATCGTGAGTGTAACTTGCTTGGTATTGTGGTATGTTGATTGTAGGCTCTGTATTTAGTGGTAGATAAGGCGGAAAGACGAGTTTGTAGCTCGTAGTGGCGGAAAACGAAAGGTATATTCGGTTATGTTCGGTTTTGGGAAATTTGGACAGATTGTTGATGCTTTAGATTTAGGTCATGAAATTTTACAGAGGTTTTAAACACATGAAAATATGAGTTCTGTGAATTTTTGGTAATATTTGGATTAAGGATGAATATTTGGTGAATTTAATGCTCGGTTTTGGCCAAAAATGGTGAAAAATAGTTAGATATCATGAAAAATTCTGGAAAATTGCAGATAAGCTATTCATATCATGTATAAGTCACACACAAAATTTGAGGTCCGTTGGAGAAGTCTAAGTAGGCTTTTCGGTTAAACGAGTTCTAGGGATTTCTAGCTCGGTTTTAGTAAAAAGGGGATGTAAAAGAAGATTTTGGTTCTGAAAAAATTACAGGGGACTATGTGGATGGCAGGGGACATCCAGGAAAAATTTGGGATTTTTCTAAGATCGTTTGGTATTTACGACATATTTAGTGTTTAAATGGTGTTTAAAAATAGATAAATAAATTTTATATATAAGAATTAATTCTGGAAATATTTTTATAAAATTCCCCACTGTTAAAAAGTGATTTGTGCAAAATTTCAAGATCTGAGAGTAAACGGATAATTAATCGTGCTAATTATCAAACTTTTAAAGTTAAAACGCGTAAACCGGTGAAGTTCGCTTAAGCGAGCTGACTGGTGTATAAAAACCCTAAAAATGAACTATTTTCATATAAACGAGTTAAACAAGTAAAAATAAATCATCCGAAAATAATTCGGATGATTTGAGTAATTTTAACCTATTTTAATAGTTTCCGGTACCCCAAAGACGGAAACGGGTCCCGCGGCCAATCGGGACGTCTAAACCGAGCTATAATTTCACATCTTTAATTAAATTATCAGACAACCACTATTTTCGGGTCGTGTGTGACCAAACTCATTTTTGAAACATAAAAAAAACGGATAACCGTGCTAGACACGCAAAACGAGAAAAAACGACTAATAGTAGTTGTGACCATGGAACTCTAAACGACATCACAATCTGAGTCCGGAGAAGTGTTTCTGGGTTAACCTTGCCACCAGAACGGGTACAGTGCTGGGTTAACATTGCCCCCAGATGTACCGGTTAACTTGGTTAAAGTTATATTAATAATAAGTGTATAGTAACGATCGTAGGGATCATATTACAGATTGGACGTGTTAACTGATAATGATTGTTGTTACCTGCTTGCATGTGCTAAGGTGAGTTTCACGAGCCCTTTTTACTGAATTGTTTTAAATGTTTTCCCGGGGCGGAAGCATGTTACTACTGAAATATTTAAGTACATACTGAACGCATGGATTTGCGTGGATTTTACTGAACGCGTGGATTTGCGTGGATTTATATATATTGTTTATTGTACGGGAATCGTACGGAAATGTACTAAGATGGTAATTGTCTGAGTTGTTAATATTGTAAGGTCCCGCAACAGTGTTCTGGGTTAACAGTGTCCCCAGATGTCATTGGAAGTGTTCTGGGTTAACAGTGTCCCCAGAGGTTATTGGAAGTGTTCTGGGTAAACAGTGTTCCCAGAGGTTATTGGAAGTGTTCTGGGTTAACAGTGTCCCCAGAGGTTATTGGAAGTGTTCTGGGTTGTGGGCTCAGCATAATTACATAGATAATATTATATTATGATATGGATTTATCATGGTTTACTAAAATTGTGAAACTCACCAACTATTCGTAGTTGACCCGTTTTCTCACATGCTTTTCAGGTACAATTAAGATGAGGTGATTGCTTACGTGCTAAGTGCTTGATGTGTGTAAGATTTGCGTGCGGGATGTTGGGAAACATTATAACAGATAGAATTATGTATCGTATTGTATGATGCGCGTATCACCTAGACGGTAATGAAATACGAGATAATGAAATTTTGAAGTATATTAATGTAATCAGTTTTCTTTATAAACAATGTGGTTGATATCAGAGGTGTCTGTCGCATCCCGTTTACGTTTCCGCTGCGGTTGCGGGGTGTTACAATAATAACCGTGACGACACAGTTGATTGTCTTCTCATCGGTGACGTCTTCCTTCCGTTGCAAAAAACGTTCGGATCGATTCGAGCCCGTTGGCTCTGATACCAATGTAGGTAATCTGCTTCGAGGGCTTCATGATAATCGTTTAACACAACAATAATGATACAACACAATAGATGATAGAGAATGGAATATTAAAATAAACTGATGTAAATGATATATTGATCAGAAAATACGTACATATTCAATCCTTTACATCGACCCCTATATATACTTGTTGATGTGAACGGTTGATTTTCTTAACTGTTTCCTAACCGTTCATATCAACTGTTTAACAATACGACACAACCTTAAATACATACTAACTGGACCATAGGCCCATTACATATTAAAATAAACATAGGCTTTTAAATACAAGTTCAAACCATTTACTAATAAACTAAAATAGTCTTGAACTAATAAACAAAGTAAAACATAATAATATCTTGAGCAGCCCAATGTGTGATTGATCAGAAGATTAAAATTCCAACAAACTTCATCATACTTTATTTATTTGTATTATCCAATCATTTGGATACTTATCCCATAAATTAAAATAAAAAACATAAATAAAGACACGTGCTAATCATGTTTACCTATTGCTTGATCCAAAGATTCAACACCCTTACTTCCAAAAATCCCCAAAAGTGCTTGAGTGTGTGTATAATCTTGAGAGAAAATTGTAGAAAAAAAAATGAGAAGTGTATGTGTTTGTGGGTGTGGTGGATTTTTGCCAAGGAAGGAGAAAAAGAAGAGAAAAGGCTTTCAAATCAAAGGTTGTGTAACCAAAATCTTATTAAAAACATATTAACTCTCCTTAACAACAATTTAACTACTATTAATCAATAATAAACTTTAGGTTAAGACTTTTATTTAATAGCATGTATCATGTAACATTTTTAATTCAAGTTTTCTAGGTATAACATAATATAAAGTTCATGGTACATTTTAATAATTAACATGTACATGTAATATAAGATGCATGTAACAATCATTTTTGACCATTTATTACACATAATATACATATAGACGTTTAACATATGACATGTAGCATGTAACATATATTACCAAAGTTCGTAATGTAACATGTGACAAGTAGTGTGTAATATATATCACATTAGTTTATATAACACGTCACATGTAGCACCTAACATATTGCCTACCATATGGATCATAACATTTGTAACAAGTTATCATATTTCATATACTATGTATCATAACATTTGTAACAAGTTTATTATTTTAATTAATAGCACTTGTTATTGTTGTTAGGCCGCCAACGACTCAGACAAACTCGTGTGTGTGATTATGCGACATGTGACATGCGACATGCATGCTAGTTTTCTGACTGAGTTAACAAAATTAACTGAGTTTAGTTAACGGGGTTAACCCACAAATGCCGGGTGTCACATCATGCCTTGTTGAAAGAATTTTTGTCCCGAAAATTGATATGCTATTAAGTACACCAGTAGACTTTCTGTCTATATGTTCGGTCTTAGTAAATTCAATAGAAGTCATGTCTATATATTTGTTCACAGTACATTTAGTACATCAGTAGACTTTCAGTCTATATGTATGTGCCACTAATATTTGGGCAGTGTTGCTCGTATTTGAGAAAAATTTTCCGTTTGTCACAGTAAGTGTGTATGATTTGTTTTTTTGCCGATAATCTATATATTTGGCAATAACCAACACTTCTGTCAAACTAATTGCATCTTAAAAAAAAATTTTCCGGTGTGATTATCTGTAAAAAATTTGTTCCAATCAGATTCCAGTTGAATTTTGGTGTTTCGTGTATCGTGTTCGGTATTCGTTTTCACCCCGTATTGTTGTAGACATCAGTTCACGTGTGGTGTTTTATGTTTGTTTTCGATTAAGATTTGAGTTCGATTTCGTAATAAACGATTGTTTTAGCTCATACGCTAAATTGTTTCTCATACGTTAAATAATTTGGCTCATTATCTTAATTTCATATACTTCACATGTTCAGATTGTTCATTCGCTTGTTCATTTGTTACTTGTTTATTTTTTTGCTTGGTTATTAGTGTAAGTTAATTAAAGTTTTATCAACCTCTGATCCACACGCACATATTTTTTTAAATCAGGGGAAGACTCGGGGAGTTTTTTTTCCATGGGCAATTTGGTTCAAAATTTTGTTGAGATAAATTGGACATCAAGGGTAGTTTTGGCATTTTAGGAATTAAGTTTTAAAAGAATACAAATAATCAGTTGGAGTTTGGTTCAGATTTCAAGATGGGACGAGTGGCGGGTTATAGAGTTTGGTTAGAATATAGTTATATGACTTTATTTGTCAAACGGGTTAAAACTAAAGACAAGGGGTAATTATTGGCATTTTAAGAATATGATTTTTAAGTGTGAAAAAAAATTAAAAGTTCGAGTTCAGACCTGGTTCATCTGTTTGATGCTGAATTTACAGTATTTATGTGTTGAAACAAGTAGTTTTACATGCTGAAAGTTGTTGAAATGAACTGTTTTCGTGTTGAAACATGCTGAAACTTGTTGATGTTGAACATGTTGTTAAACGTGCTGAAACTGTTGTTAAATGTGCTGAACAAAATGCCGGAACCGCTGTTAAAGAGTTGCAAAATTTGCAGTTAACAAGCTAAAATTGTTGTTAACAAGCTGAAAATTCTTGTCAACGGAGTTTAACGTGCGGTTTTTAAAAAAGGTCGAAGTTCAAGTTTGGTATTGATTTAAAGTTTAGTGGCTAACTAGAAGAGTCAAACGGGCTTAAAAAAAGAAAATTTTGATATAACAAAGTACTATGTTGGGTCTGAAGAATTATTGAGATATTGTCAACATCCTCATAAACGACTAAGTATGAAATACGAGCAAGCTTATGCACACCGAGCAAGGAATTTACTTCCTTGAGCAAGATATTCTAACCCGAGCATGATAGTTTTTAGAAATATTCTAAGTGTTGAGTTCGAGCAGTCTCCACTTCATCGAGCATGGAATATTATTATAATTATCAATTCTCGACCCACTAAGTTGCTCGGGAACTTAGTTTAAGCAAGGTTTTCTACCAAGAAAACTTGTGGAAAGACTTTGCTTAAACTAAGTTCCCGAGCAACTTAGTGGGTCGAGCATTGATAATTATAATAATAAATATCACAATCATGCCGGTAGGGAATTTATGGAATTTGTGTAATTTTTACTCCCAACAAAATTCAGTCTCGAGAAAACCTACAGTACCCGAGCATACTTGGTTAGTTCAAAGAAAACTAAGTTAACACTAAAGTGATCCGATCAAGAAATTCTTGATCGTGGTAGTGTATCCGAGTAAAGTTTGGATATACTTGAGTAGATGAAGCTTGCCTAAGAGAAATATTTCTACATTGCAAATATTCTAAGTATTTGTCTACTCGAAGTAAAATCCCGAGCATACTCGAAGATTACAAGGTCAAATGAGCCATGCTCGTCAAGAAATAGCTTTTCGAAGACCTTTTACATTTGTATATTTTTATGTATTGTTGATGAATATTGCTTCTAGAAAGAATGTTGGGTCCCCTATAAATAGAATGTTAGATAGCATTGATGGGACAACTCTGCACACCTTAGTCATCTGAGCATATTGATTACCTAACTATTTGTGTCTACATTCCTTCAAACCTTAATATTTCCTTGTACTTCATTGAATACTGATTAATGATATGGAAATCATTTGAATCGATTGATTTTTGTCACTTCTTGTTTTAGCAACTTACTAATTATAGTTTATTTCGCCAGCTGTAGTTAATGTTCATCATTATTACTTTGGTCGTTCCATTTAATGTCCTTGTCCATAGCTGAGTGAATCCCGAGTCCAACGGTCCTGACAAGTGGTATCACAGAGGATTATCAAAACATTTAGGGGTTATTTGTTTGTGACTGAATTTTTTCTCTTCTTGAGTATAAGCAGTATATGCCTTTGGTTCATAACCAGTAGTTGCATCACCAAGCATTGGAGCTGTATAAACATCATCAAGACATCTACAGCAATTAGGATGCACATATCCTAGATGTGCTCTGAATCACGGTTCCCACTTAGCAAAATCATCAAATTTCATAAGTCGGGGACATTTGGATCATGAACCAATTTCAACATCTAAGTGAAGCATTTGTTGCATCATCATATTTTGAAATGCCATGCGTAAAAGTTAGCCATGTCAAAAATATGGGTTTAAATGATCAACAAGTCCACATTTAGGTTACAAAGTGTCTAATTTTAAAACTTAAGGGTGAAAGTGAAAATTCTTGTAACGAATGAATCAGTCTGGTAACGAATCATGAACAGTAACACAAATGGTATAATGTTATGGTAACGAATGAGGACGGTTCTTGTAACGAATGGTATCACAAATCACTATAACGAATGATACCAAATGTGTAACGAATAGCTGTAACGAATGTCTGGTTCCTGAGAACGAATGATCGGTTTATCATAACGAATTAGCAAACGAATGAACAAAGGAATAGGCTTTGACGAATAGACATCTTGATAACGAAAAGGTATGTGTCACGAATGGTGTTTTGTAACGAATGGCCTAAAGTGCACGAATGATCAATTACAAAAACTTGCCGCGTGTCAAAAACGGTTATTTTGCTATAACAAATGGCAAGCTACAATATACGAATGAGTCGTTATATGTAACGAATGAGATCTTCAAATCTTCAAATAGATTGCCAGATCTTCAAAGATATAGATCCAGACACCAATCCGAAAAATCAATCAAACATGTATTACTCATCCGAATCACTACCAAATTCAACAAGTAAACACTTTATCACCTCGTAATCACACCTCGAACCAACCCTGACTAATCCGAACTTCCAATTACCAATCAACCTCGTCCGAATTCATTCAATACCAAAATCATCACACTATGTTCCGTACATACACAATTAATATTAATTCCAACTAATTCAACCACAATTAATCAATTAAACTTACAAAAAGCTTGTAGATCTGATTACGGATTGAGTTCAAACCAATTTGATATCAGTTACCTATTACTCAGTGATAATCGATTCAAAATCAATTAAATAATTTCAGAACTCAAACTATAAAAATTAACCAATGAATTCTTAGTAATCCATCCCAATTAAACATCAAATCACCTTAACAATCGAACGTCTAGGATCTGATACCACTTGAGAGACCTATTACGGACGAATCGATTTCAATTCATACTTTAATACAGATCTAGTTCTCTAATATGTTATAGGTGATTGATTGAATACTTTAGTGAAGTGTGTGTGTGTGTTGAGCTAGAATTTGAGCAGCCTAACGACACTCTGATAATAAAAATACACACTCGTTAATTTACTCATCGGGATACAGGTATATATAGAAGATGAATCCCATTCGTTATACGTACGATAATGAATGGGGATCATTCGCCTTCAATCCCTAACTTAACTTAATAGTATAGTGAATGACTCATTCTCTATACTAATCCGAACTCCCAAATTACCAATCAACCTCGTCCGAATTCATTGAATACCAAAATCATCACACTATGTTCCGTACATACACAATTAACCTCAATTCCAACAAATTCAACCACAATTAATCAATTAAACTTCAGAAAGCTTGTAGATCTGATGACGGACTGCGTTCAAAACCATTTGATATCAGTTATCCATTACTCAGTGATAATCGATTCAAAATCAATTAAGCAATTTCAGAACTCAAACTATAACAATTAACCAATAAATTCTCAGTAATTCATCTCAATTAAACATCAAATCACCTTAACAATCGAACGTCTAGGATCTGATACCACTTGAGAGACCTATTACGGACGAATCAATTTCAATTCATACTTTAATATGGATCTAGTTCTCTAATATGTTATCGGTGATTGATTGAATACTTCAGTGAAGTGTGTGTGTGTGTGTGTGTTAAGCTAGAATTTGAGTAGCGTAACGACACTCTGATAATAATAACACACACTCGGTAATTTACTCATCGGGATACATGTATATATAGAAGATGAATCCAATTCGTTATACATACAATAATGAATGGGGATCGAATCTTCAATCCCTAACTTAACTTAATAGTATAGCGAATGACTCATTCGCTATACCTCATTCGTTAACATTCCATAATGAATGATTCATAATAATAATGATTAGGCTCATTCGTTAAACATACTTAATGAATGGCCATTAAACATAACGTATGGGTTCATTCGTTAAACATCCTTAATGAATGACCACATAAACATAACGAATGGACTGGTGAATTATGAAAAGCCCTTTTACATTAATAATAATAAATTAAAAAATAAACAAAGACCGAGACGACGAAACAATGCACTAACATGAATGGTTCCATTCAGATGCCATGTCTAACATCTGAATTGATCATATATAAGCCCTTAATGGTTCAAAACTCCTCTAATCCATTCAATTTCAAAATCATGTTGAACCATTCAACAACATATTATACCCCTTATACCCATTCTCTTCACTTGCACCATCTCCCCTCCCCTTCTTCACCACTGATATCTTCATTAATCACCCCTTCATTTCGCACCATCAACCACAACTGCATCGGATCTAGTGGTGAACATTTGACAATATGGACTCGAGACCAATGATGGAAATTACAAGATATGAATAGCGGTTAAACCGATTCACAAATCTTCTTCTTTCTTTCTCCACCCAATTTTCTTCTTTCTCCACCCCTTTTGTTGTTCACCATTTATATATTTTTAAAAGTAATTTGTTTAATTTTTTTTCCATAACAATGTTCTTTTGGTTTTCTCTTGAAGATTATATTCATGAAGATAGACATATGAGTTTGTGATTTAGGTGTGATTCTTGTTTAAATTTGCTGTTAGGAGCTCAATTCAATCCAATTTTGTACTTAGATAATAATTTTGATAAGTGCACACCAAGTATTTGATGAAATATCTAAATGAAGTTATGTTTGAAATCACTTGCTTGATTGAATGTATAATTTAGTTTTCATGATGAGTTTACTGTTGTTGGTAATTAACCTTCGAACAGGAAAGAAAGATAAGCCCATAATGTTATCGATTGATTATTAATGCTTGATATTCAATCTTGGTGGATATTTGTTAGAGCATCCACAACAACAAACTTCTACAAACTGCCACATTAGCGCCACATCAAATTCCAAACTTTTTCTTAAAAACCTAATTTTTTTCCAAAACAACAAACCTCCACAAACTGCCTCATCACCACCTACCTCTACTATTAATTTAATCAAATAACTTTTATAACAATTTTATTGTTTATATTTTTTATATAATTAAATACTTCTCAAAATAAATTTCTTTTATTGAAATCTATAATTAAAGAGAAAAAAAATGCATGGACCAAGTTTGACATCAACTAGTGGGCTATAAAAATTCCAGCCCAAACCTCAAAAATTTTAACTGTCTTATAAAACCCTAAAACCCTAAAATTGTTACAGAAGCCATGCAACCATTTTTCTTCAAGCCACCAGTCTAATATTTAATACAAGTGCTATACAATTACAATGAATACAAGGTAATTTCATGATGTTGTTGCAGTAACATTTTTTATTAACACACCAAAAACACAACTTTTTGGATGGAAGAAAGATAGCCATGGCCCACCAATCAAGTTTGTCTTCCGTTTGCCTTCACAAACTTTGCAACCAAACTTCAGCACCACAACGGTTGTTGTCATTGAGCCCCTGTTTGTTTGCTTTCCATGTAGATTCAGACCTCGGGATGTGTTTCCCGTTGTAGATGCTCTTATAAGTTGAATCATACTTAATGTGTGCAAATTGTTTCTTGATACGTTCAAATTAGTGTATCCGTAAACCACTTATGTTAATATGTTACCAATTTTCAAGATGTTAAGGTTATTGTATAACTTCATGATTGATGTTAAATATCAGTTTTATGAAACAAATTTGTGCATCATTATTAAATGGTTTGTGACATAAATTGATTATTACGATGATTTTTCTATTCCAAGATTCAGGTACAAAACTCCTTTAGAAGTTGCAAAACTACCAAATTTAAATGCAATTGCTTCTGCTAGAGTTAATGGGTTCATGGACCTGATTGAAGTAAGTTTGGCATGCGGTAATGACACTACTCATCTTTCTATTTTGTTTTATGACCCTTGAGTTTATTACCATGGTCTTGGCATGTTTAAATTAATGGGTGCTTGATTAACAAGGCTCCAGGAGACATTGCTTTTATGTAAGACCCCGTTCCCGGTAGCCCTACTTTACCGTCGGATTTACTCATAAACATAGTTCTACAAATAAGAGTTTATTAAAACTTTTCGCGGTATATAAAACATCAATCATTTGTTACGAAACACTAAATCCTTTCTTTTAAAACCAACTTGAAACATCATATTTTTAACACCATTTCTTCCGTCTTCAGATGCCAGCCGTTCAATCCATGCCATGTGTCCTCCTCATGCTCTCTCAATAAACATGTATACCTGTGCATACTAAAAGTCAGCTACACTGAGTGAGTTCTAGTTAATAAGGCGATATACAACACATACACATATCTTGCATACATACATATCTTAACCCTGTATAAATATCCATAAGAGGGTGTCACATAATATCTATTAAAAGAACTATTACTATTACCCTACTACTTATATTCTCCATAGAAGGACACTTTCTATAAATATTCCCCATAGAATGAACACCAGGAACACGGGGCTTTCCATTAAAGGAACACTATGCTTTCCATCAAAGGAACACTCTATATACTATCCGTAGAGGGAACTCTATATATATGTTATCATTTAATACCCATATAAGGAGACAATCATCACTATTCTTGGCAATACATGCAATATTCGAAGATCGTTCACGTACCGACAAGCAATCAATCGTATCTAACACATATATCATACATGGCACACACTTACCATTTAAGCTAAGTGTATTAACTGTCACATCAAGTATGCACACAGCCCCGAAAACATAACAAGGAAGTGGGGCTAGAAACTCACCTGAATGCGGTTACATTCACCGTTAATAGTTATTCCCTTCTTGAGTGTGCACGGCTAACTGTATAATATTTACATGTATCAAATACTATTACTACTTATATCGTATTTCTATCTTTATATAACCCACAATGAACGGGGGTCCGGGGGCACGCCCCTGGCAGCGGGGTTCTAAGGGCGGCAGCCCCTAGCGGGGTCCAAGGGGCAGAGCCCCTGGCTGGGTTTAAGCTGCCAGGTCAGCTTGGAAAAATTTTATTTTCAATAACTGCCTTGACACATTTTCCGTTAACATTTTAAATCATTTTCTAAGTTGGGCTTGTTGCTTAGATGCGTTATGAGCTTAAAGTTTGTGGATCTAGTTAGGCCAGGCCCAACTGATTCAGGCCCAACATGAACTGGGTCAGCTGAGAACTCTTGGCAGAGAACATATGTTGTCCGAGATCCATCATTTGACCGAGATCTCGTGTTGACCAAAAACATGAGCTGACCGAGAACATGGGTTGGCCGAGAACTCTGACCGAGAACTCCATAGATCGACCGAGAACCTTCTGTCTTGCCCGAGAACTCTCAGTTTGGACCGAAAACCCTCAGCTCGGACCGAGAACTCTTAGGTCAGGAGTGTTCAGCTCATTTTTCTATCTTTATCAATTTTACTTATCTCAGTTTAACCATTTTAAGGCTCATATCATGATCTTAGCCACTTTTCATACCCATTTAACACCCATTATCATCACGGCTTCAAGATTTAACCCATCTTAGTCATAAAGTGTAAACCTTTATAGTGCTAAAATGTTATTGGCTAGATCCAGGGTCCGTTTGTGAGCCGTATGTCGTCATAAGTCCATTAGATTCATTTTAGACCATCAAGTTTGCATTTTTATGAAACATCTAGACCCGATCTACTCTAGGGTTAAGTTTCATGGCAAACCGTTCATAAAAACGTAACCTTTAAGGTTAAAGTACATACCATTAAGCGTATTTAAGCTTCGGGTTAGCTTCTTTATGAACTATGATCTTGTATCAATCTTGTATATGAAGATCTATATATATATATATATATATATATATATATATATATATATATATATATATGGTTTGATTTCGGTCTTGGATCCCTTCTCTTGCTTGCGGTCGTAAAAAGGAAGAGTATATGTGTGTGTTTTAAGGTGTGGATGGAATAAGATGAAAAATATGGATGGAAATGGAAAGGATTAGGGTTTAAGGGGTATTTATACTCCCTTAAGCCCATGGACCTAAGGACCATCTTTCCTTTTTAGTCCATGATTAATTCCATCTAATTAGCCTACTTATCCTTCCATCCTTATTATTTTATAATTATCTACTAACTCAAGTAAACTTTTCCATCATAAATAAATAATATATTAAATATTATTTTTAGAAATTTGGGGATGTTACATTTTAAGTATGTTGATATGTACCTAGGCTGGTAAACAAACCCAACGAACACAAACAAATCATGTTCGCGTTAATTAACTTTAACCAAACAAATGATTTTTTTTTCAATTCTTCGAGTTGCGCAAATAATAAACATGTTACGTATTTTTATAAAATAAATATATATTTATTGGTGTCAACAGTTCTACGCTTAATGGTGTCCTACAATTATATGGATAAAGTAGTTATTTTCACTAAATCTCATGTAATAGCCGTCAACCCTTTTCATTTCATATTTCAAACAGATGGAGGGATCTTCATCAAATTGAAGAAATAATAGGTGTACGCATAGCGTAGTGCGGCTAAAGTTTCTAGTTGTTAATGAAAAAACATTTTTATAAGAGAAAAGTGGGGTAGTTGTTTATGGAAACCCAAAAATTATGTACTTAATAGGGCATATGTTTTATGTGATTAATGATATTGAATTCTTTTAATATTTTAATAGTTTTGTTAATTCCCTACCAAAATTTGTCATCATTAAAGCAAATGCTATTCAGCGTCCAACCAGATCTAAACAAATAAATAAATTTCATTGATCACAAAAATATTTCAGATGGGTAAAATGGTCATTCTAAACCACCATTCAGACGTCCTTACCAGTTTGAACTGTTAATGGTTCAACACTTAATGCTAAGCACTTGCCAAACAACCCCTTAGAACAACCGCTGAATTTGATTCAATTTGCTTTTGAATCTGCATGGACGTTAAACAATGAACTTCGTTAAAGTTTTTGTGGGTTTTTGCATGAATTTGGATTAAATTTGATGATTCGAAGATGATTTCTATGAGTTGATGATAAGTTTGGAGATTCGACATCAATTTCACGTTTATATGTTCAGATTCGTCTAGATCTACATTTTCGATTCGTTTTAGGTCAAACTCGTTTATATTTTATTTTCTAGATCTAACTGTTTGATGGTATTAATGTTAGATTGGTGATAGAATGATGAGTTCGTGTTGGTTTGGATTGATTTCAACTTTCAATTTCATGTATCAAATGCTTAATTTCATATATAAGATTTTAGTGTTCATATCTTCAAAATTTGGGGAAATCGATTGGGCTGGAATATGTGTTCTAGGTGCTAATAATTAAGTGTTCAATAAGATTCCTCATGAGCAGATTAGGTGTAAATGTTCGAACGTGTATATGTGTATCAAAGTTACAAAAGATTAAGTATTCGAGCCCTAAAGTGTGTTCAAATTTATTGTTGTTGGTTCATGAGTTAGTTTTGTGTTTTTGGTGTCCATTTGTCAAATCAATATGAAGATGCCTCGAGTAGTTATTGGATACAACATGATGGAGCTTCTCGAGCACTTGTGGATATCATATTCATTCATGACTAGTTAAGATGTTGAACAAACTAGTTGCAGCCGAATTGTAATTTAACGAGTAGATAGCTGGTTCTTTATGAACATATATTATTGTTGATAGCTTTTGATTAGAAACTATTGCAGGTCACTAGTAGTTAAGTTGCTGATATATGGTGAGTCGACTAAGCAGCTGATTTCAAACAGATATTAAGTGTACATCTGTAGATAATGATTAAATTTCAAACATTACAATAGGTATAAGGGCAGAATGGTAATTACAGTAAGCTTCAGGGGCACTCTCGTAATTTCTACTAATGGTACATGTTTTTTAAGCAGCAACTACATGCTCCTAATACAACTTTATCTATGGGTGATTATGTAAATCAGCTGCTCAAATGAAATAATTCTTGCTGCTGCAGTCACGAATAGTTGCTGATACATGAACATTTGTTGATGTATAATTAAATATAGAACAACTATTGATGGTTTAATTCCCAAGGTTTTGGTCACAAACTACTAATAGCTGTTCATGAGTTGTTGCTGATTAAGTGTTCAAATTGTTGTTTGTTGCGGTTGATATGATTATAATGCAAGAATAGTTGCTGTATATTTATTTTTCATGAACGTTTGCGGCATATCACGAGCTGTATGATGCTGATATAACATTATTCAAACTTGTTGCAGTTGCTGATTAGTTAATTTACAATTTGTTGCAACAAGGGACAGAAGGGTATCATGATAACTTACTACTGATCCAATGGCATTTTTATCATTTTCCAGCTCATATAAATGGTTTATGTGCTGAAACTGTTAAGTGTTGATACATCGAGTACTTATATTTTTCACGAGTAGTTACTGCACACATTCATGAGTACTGACCATATCTGAAAATATTTTAAGTTATTTAATTAGTCGTGAAGGCGTGTTAGTGCATTTTCGGCATAAGATTACATGTATAAAGACACATGTGAAGATCATCTGAAAGTGACAAAGACTAAAGCTTAACGAACTCCAGCAATTATCAAGTGACGTAACCCCAAAAAAAAAAATAATAACATTAAAAAGCAATAATAATAATAATAATAATAATAATAATAATACATGTGAGTAAATTGAATAAGTGAATAAAATGAAAACATAAAAAAACACACATCAAAATCCTTGAAGCATGAAATCAACGAGAGAAAAAAAATGACAGTTAATAATTACCTCATGGGTCCCACTTTGACAAAATCAACAATCTTCTCCATCATTCATGAGCAATCTCTGCAAATATTTGTACATGCTCATATCAAATCCTTCCTTCCCGTTCATGCTTATTGTAAGTCCCAATGAAGATTCTTTCAATGTGATATCACTTAAACCCGTTGTTAGGCGAAATCCAACAACGAATTGATTCAACGCATATATGATCAAAAACAATAAACACACTCAGAATGGCTTCAAAACATACGTTATATTCAACGTCGGATGCTTAAGCCCTTAACAGTGATTACAATACAATATGAATGTCAAAGCCCTCGTCTCTCACTGTCTACGAATGACCGACCACACAAAAGCCCTAGTTACATGATATATATATATATATATAAATATATATAGTACGAAATACCCTAAGCCCAAGCCCATACAATAAGCCCACCGAAATCAAGAGATTTCGGTTTTCATGATAGCCCAAAACCAAGCCGACAACGATTAAGTATAAACCATTTAAGTGTAGCCCAACAATCTCCCCCTTGGTTTATAGCTTGATCTTTACTCGTGCTCTAGCACTTCAACATCAGCTTCTTTGTAAGAACCTACCCATAAACCTGTTCGTATAATCGATCCTACCATACCAGTATACTCATTAGCAAATGGCTCATAGAATGGTTCAGCCATAATCTGAAAGCCGCTATGGGTCTTGATGTCTTTCTCTCCGAACTTAAAAAATTTTCGCGGATCAACAATACGATATGGTCCCTTCGTTAGACGTATAATAACTGTAGCCGTCTCACCATCATAAGTCTAAAACATCATCTCATCAAGATCACCTTCGATAAATCTCTTGGTGGATTGCAATGAAAGTTACTTTAGCAGTCGGAGGCCACATAACATACAACATCGGCTTTTTTGTATACGTATCACGTACCCCCCTTGCTTTCTAGACAAATGATTAAGTAGTAGGCATATCGGGGAATCATATTTCAACTTGGTTGCTCAGGAAGTGCCAGAAATTTGTGGCCTTTGGATCATGATTCGGGTTGCGGAAGAGAGCATGTATTAAATCACTCAAATCAACTTTAGTCCACGGCCCGAAATCCTTCATCTTCTTGTAATATTCCATGTTTCCAAACTTGCATTTGACCCACCACATTTCTTTATCTATATCATATGTTAGTGCATGACTTGTGACTTGTGTTTTGCAGTTAAGTATTAGAGGTTAAAGTATTTGAGAGCTACGGAAAAGGGGGAGTTTGTTACGGTTTAGGTGTCCGTAGCAATCGAATAAGTTATAGATAGTCTAGATTGTATATTTATTGTAAAATGACCATTCGCTATGGTTTGTATAGCGAATGGGTCCATTCGTTAGTTAACTAGGCTATTCGTTAAGTTATTACCATTCGTTATGAAGGCATAACGAACGGTGTCTCATTCGTTACTAAAATATAACGAATGAGGCTAACTTAACGAATGGGGCTTTGGCCTATAAATAGGTAGATTATGTTCATGATTAAGTGAGAGAGAGAGAGAGAGAGAGAGAGTTCTAAGTTATTATTTATCCTCTCCACAAGTTTTATTCTCTCAATAATGTATTCATCCTATTTATCAATAAACTATGTATTTAAAGTATTCATCTTGTGTTTATCGAATCGTATTGATGCTTCGGGTTAGCAGCTAGATCTTGGATCATATTAGGTTCACTCAGTTGGTATCAAAGCAGATGGCTGCTCTCGGTGCATCGATTAAGGTATTAAAATCTGAATGATAGATTCGTGTTAGTTAAGGTAGTACGAAGCTTCTAGTATAATTTGGTGTTAAGTTATGGTATATTGAAGAATCCACCATGGAAGAGCATGTTATCATTTGATTCAGTGATTGTTAAGTTAATTGGATGATAGATTCATTATTAGTATGAAAATCCAAGTGTTCAGGTAGATTTTCATGGTTAATTATGGTATTTTGATGATTTCACCATGGATGATGTTTGTGTTTGCAGAATCCGGCCAGATCTACGTTTTTCCGGCTTTGTAACTGATTTTTCAGGCGAAACACGCTTTTCCGGTGACATTTTAGATCTAACAACCGAATTCGTTATGTTAATGTAGCAATTCATTATGGAAACTTAACGAATGGAAACTTTAATGAATTAAGTTAATTCGTTAAGTTAAAGGTAACGAATTAAGGTAATTCATCAAGGTAATTCGTTAAGTTAAAGGTAACGAATTAAGGTAACTCGTTAAGTTAATGGTAACGAATGAAGGTAATTCGTTATGTGTATGATGAAGTGGATATCTTAACGAATGGAAGGCCATTCGTGTGATTGTTATAAAGAATTAAGATGATAATTTATAACGAATTGAGTACATTCGTTAAGTGTGTAACGAATGAGTGACTGGTTGACGAATGGTGGATATTTATAACGAATTGGAGTTAATAATTTATAACGAATGGAGAGGTCATTCGTTAAAAAAAGGAGTAATTTGGCGGGAAAAGTTTTCTTGAACAAATTTTTTCCCGAATACTCCTCATAAGTGAGACTTCTTTCTCGAAAATTTTGGCGAAAATATTTATTTTTCGATAATTTTCGGTGATATTTTGGCGGGAAAATCGGAAACATTTTCCCAAAATGAAATTTTTCTGGGATATTCCTAATGTATTGGGTACTCTTCTCTCAAAGTTTGGTAATATATTTTATTGCCCACTGTTTATGCGTTTTGGCTGGCCAAGGGGGAGACCAAGTGTAATTTAAGGAGGAGTTTGTTTGAGATTTGTGAAGATTGTTCAAGACCTTGCTAATTTTGTCAAGAAAAAGGGGAGATAAAACTTTCATAGAGTTTATTTAGCTTGCATCTTCCTACGTTTGCAAGGTTTCTTGAAAAATTACTACACTTCGGGTGGTAATTCATGATTGCAAAGCTACGTTTGACTGAGTTCAAGACTGCAATTGTTCTTCGATTGGTGATTGATTTGTTCAAGATTGAAACTTGACTATCTGGGATACGAGTGTCTGTCAGTTTACTTTTTTCTGAGGGACTTTGATCCTGAATATGTTGGCTACGAGCACACGACGTATTAATTCTGTTGAGGGGGACAATTCTCGAACGGGTTGATCTTATTAAAGAAAATACGAGTCTTGTCATTTGATTGAAGAATTTGATCGTTATGGATTGATTAATGGAGGTTGGAACTCTGAATCATATGCCTAAAAATTAGTGCATCTTTGCCAATGGGATGTGGAAGAGCTTCAAAGTGTATATTTGGGATACACGTTATCAAGAAAAGGAAAACCGAAGTGAAAGATGTTGAATGATCGGGTTTTTTCATGAAGATGTGTGACGAGGTTACACGTAAAGATATGGTTTTCCTTACCGGTGTTGATGGATAACTGATGACTTGCTGCTGATTGTTAAAATATTGAACCATATCATACGCCAGTGGATGATCGGGATGATCTCCAAGAGTTGCTCACTTTGAGGGGGAGATCTGATATGAGAGGCTACAAGTTATTGGTTTGCTGAGAAGACTTAAAGATTTATCTGTCTGCACAAGCCCGAGAATCATCAGTCAAGGGGGAGTCTGTTAGTGCATGATTTGTGACTGGTGATTTGCAGTTAAAGTATACGAGGTTAAAGTATTCGAGAGCTACGGAAAAGGGGGAGTTTGTTAGTGCACGGTTTTGGTGTCCGTAGCAATCGAATAAGTTATAGATAGTCTAGTTTGTATATTTATTGTAAAATGGCCATTCTCTATGGTTTGTATAGCGAATGGGTCCATTCGTTAGTTAACTAGGCTATTCGTTAAGTTATTACCATTCGTTATGAAGGCAAAATGAATGGTGTCTTATTCGTTACTAAAATATAATGAATGAGACTAACTTAACGAATGGGGCTTTGGCCTATAAATAGGTAGATTATGTTCATGATTAAGTGAGAGAGAGAGAGAGAGAGAGTTCTAAGTTATTATTTATCCTCTCCACAAGTTTTATTCTCTCAATAATGTATTCATCCTATTTATCAATAAATTATTATTTAAAGTATTCATCTCGTGTTTATCAAATCGTATTGATGCTTCGGGTTAGCGGCTAGATCTTGGATCGTATTAGGTTCACTCATCATAACCCCATGAAATGACCCCCGAACGATCTCTATACTTATCAGAAAATCCCATTTGAAGTTCTATCCCGAATTTATCTGGATGGTCAGAGGACACGAGATTCTGATTATACTTTTTCCTGATCAACATTTTCTTCTTGATTCTTTCCATCTGCTCAACGGTCTTTGTTGGAGCGGCTAAGTATTTCTCCATTTGCGCAAAAGTATTAATATTTGAGGCAGGGTGCAAACTGGAGCCGCTATCAACAGGAGCATCTTGCTTATCACCAACAGTCCTTTCACCTCTATCATCAACACCTTTAAAGTCATCTCCAAACCTTCTAACAAGATTTTTTTTGGAGATTAAAATATAAAGAGGTATGACCACCCATGCTCTCTTGAAGCTATTGAATCTTTGAGTCTTTATTAGTGTAGTTGGATTCATGCTTTTGAATGCGTACGTCTTTCACCACAGACTTGTTCAAGCTTAAAGACTTTATGTTGTAATGCGTGTACATCGACTGGTTCGGCTTCTAGAGCAATCCCTTTACCCGTATCTTGTATAATTTTTCCTTGCATGGAGAGAATGTGGGAAATCTTCTTAGCTGCACTTGAGCTTTCTTGCCCAGTCGGATCAGACGATCCAGAGGGTCCAGTGATAGACTGAATATGGGCTTCAAAATCAACTTGATCTTGGGTTTGTTGGGCTTCAACAGATGGGCCTTTTTCAGTTTGGGTCTCAACAATTATGGAATTATTTGGTGTCGGTTGAACGGCAGGCACAAGATCAGTAGCCAACACACCCGGTCTTGGATCTTTCTTTCTTCGTTTATGCGGAATAAGATCGGTGGCTGGCTCATCTTCAACATCATCATCATCATCATCATCATCATCATCATCATCATCATCATCATCATCATCATCATGTGTCACAACAACTGATAGAGGAGGCTTCAATACAGTTGACTGGAGCATTTCTTTAAATGTCTCGAATGCTTCAATTTGTTCAGCAGTAGGTACAGATTGTTGCATCTGGTGTTCATTTTCCACAGGTTGTGATGGAGAATTATCAGATTCATTATCAGAAATAGTTTCAAAGGCAGTTGTAGGCATTTGAATAGGAACAACATGTTCCTCAACAACAGTAGCAACAGCAGCAGCAACAGCCTCAGTTTCTGCAAATCTTCCAAACTTTACCAGCAGATGAAGTCCATGGTAAACCACTTTAGCCCTTTTTATTGACAAAATTCATCAAACCAAAGGTATTTGGACCCATGGCCTTCAGATCGAGCGTCTCTATAGATCTATTGAAATCAGGATAATGAGAATAAAAAATCATTTGTAGGAACCTTAGATACATCATGAACATCTACTTCTTCTTCCCCTTCAGGTTGCTTATCATCTCATCGAACACTAACATAGAGTAATTGTAGTTCCAGTCCATGATCAAAGCGACCACAACCGACATCTGGGTGTGGCTAATCTCGTTAGAACCCGCTTTTCTTCCTGAGACACACGTGAAGAAGGTGTGAATCAAGAACCTCCAATATGGATGAAACAGCTTCTTGATGGCTGGAGGATAGGTTCTCTCATATCCCATTTGTTGCACTATCTCTGGCACAACCTTATTAGATTATTCTATAGGGAAATCAGGTTGATCACCAAATAGTAACACATCATGAATAATGGCCTTAGAGATATGATGTGTGTAAAATGATGCTCTCACAACTAAGCTTTAAATTTATTAAACGAAATTCCAAAAGAAGCCACACAAAACCGGCAAGTGTACCGATCACTAATAGTATAGCACTAAGGAAGTCCGAGTGTCGAACACAAGGACACGAGAAAACGTATCTAATACTTAACCCTAAATAAGACTCACCTTAGAAGAATATATTTTAAACGATTTTTATATTATTAACTATTGAACCTAAATTAATTTAATTAACTTAAAAGACTTAATTTAAGAAAAACTCGACGAAAGTGTGAAAATACGATTTATCAATGGGAAAAACGTCTACCTAGGCAAGAATCCTATTGAAGGTATAGTAAGCTAATAGATTGTAGAATCTCACGACACTGGTTCCTAAGGTTGACACAACTAAGGTTCACTCAAGAAAGCTAGATTACCTCTCTATCTCACTAACAAACTCTAACCTACCCTTAATTGATTTTAAGAACAAACCGGGTGACAAATTGTTAACGTGCTCTAATGCCGACTCTCCTCTCGGTCTCACCGACACACTACCCTAATGGAGACTAATACTACGCAACCAAGGATAGAGGAACAATTCAGTTTAACTTAAACTAAGTCAACTAATCGCTCACAAACCCAAACCCGACAAGAACCGAACGCGCTCTCGCGCGATCCTAATCCTAACAAGTAAAAGCTACGAGATGAGTTTACTTCCTATCACCTCTCGGTCTCAAGGAAGGTGTCTACCCGCTGATTATATTCAATTAAAACACTCACTTAAACCTTACGGTTGATCAACCCGCAAACAAACCCTAAACACTAAGTAAAGAGTCCTAACAAGTAACAATCAATCAAAACTCATTCAATTAATTAAAGAAAGAGGTTTATAAGTGTAATTAACAAATTCACAGACACTAAACACAACCTAATTCAATGTTAAACCAAACTTAACATTAACAATTTAAGCCATGATCATCAACAATCCAAACTACTTACTAAAACCTAACAATATTCATCTAACCTAGGTAGAACTAACTACTTTAGCCACTCATTGATTTTGGACAGCAGAAATATATCAAATTAAACATCATATAACTCATCATAAACATAATAAAACTCATTCAATGATCAAGAACTATCAAACATAAATCAATCTCTAAGTTACTTGCAAAACAAATCAACAAAAAGATCAAGTTTAACTAGTTAGGGTTCTTGAACAAAAGACAAGGTTTAAGAATGATTACTTAGGGTTTATGAGCTGAGATTATGAGAATATAAGACCCTTAGCTGCTGCACAAGACTCTCCTTGGTGTTCTTCTTCTTCTCCAGCCGTCACAACCACCAAACCCTAGCCGCCAAACTTTTTCTTTTCTTCCTTGCTTGCTGTCCCGATCGGACTTCTATGTGGTGTTAGGGTTTTTTTCTTTTTTTTATTAATTAATATAATATGCAAGATAGGCTTCTAATTTGTGGGCTTGGGTCGGCCCTTGAGTTTTAGTATTAAAAGTTGACCAATTAAGCCCCTAAACTCTTCAAATTTCACTCTTTTTCCATCAACTTTCAAAACCTATAAGTAAACATTCGACTTTGTAAAATCAAGCATAATCAAACCATAAATCTTAATAATTAAACTAATTAAGTATGTAAAACATGATAAAATGATAAGGAAAGTAAGTGTGTTTTACAACACATCAAGATAATTATAGGCTTCTTCTGGATCTTTGATTCTATAACATATGCTCCCCCGGCACTTCATTGATTGATAGATGCGTGGTTCCAAAAATCAGTCACCATCTTCTTGCATATGACAGGATTTTCTCGTAAGTTGTGAGAAATCCTGCACGTATTCAAACTCACAATCATGTACTTGAACTCTTTGTGAGCTGGAGGAGGATAAAATAGACACCTAACAATATTATGTGTTTCAACATACTTCAGAGGTGCTTGATCAGCCTTGACTGCAAGAAACGAGTCAAGTTAGACACACATTCACTTAAGTTCATAATCAGTTATCTATTTGAGTTGATATCTTTTTAGAGTAACAACTTAATTATATAATAAGGACCAAACATAGAGATAATGAAGATACAGACCCATTTTTGTCCAAATAATAATAATAATAATAATAATCAAATTAAAAGTTTTTTCTGTCCAAACAGTGAGTTCTGTGTCAACTAATGAGTTTTCGGTCAACTATAAAAGATTTTGGTAAAAAAAATAGTTTTCGACCCAACATGATAGATCTCTTTTTACAAATAACCCTTGACAGCCGAGAACCAAGGTTCTCGGTCAACCTGATGAGTTCTTGGTCAAAATTTAAACTAGAACCCTTGAGATCTCTGTTGATATCAGGGGTTATCTGGTTGACCGAGGGTTTTCAGTCACCGCTCCCCGAGAACTCAGGATCCCGAGATTGCCGATGATTTCGGGCCTTTTAATCCCTTTGAACTTCATCTTGAAAGCTACATTATCTTCCCAAACACACCACAAACCCCATTAATGAAAAACCTGTAACTTCATGATAAACTCATAACATAATCAAACACACCATAACCATCCATCACAATCAATTATCACAGTCCAAATAATCATTCAACCCAAAACACTCATTTGATTAAAGAGTTTTTCCACAGTGATCCGACAACTTATTTCAAAATATGTTTGTTTACCTTCTATGATTAATGAAATCAAGTCAATACAACGAGATGATAACTTTAATGGCATGATCGATCTTAGAGTTTTAGGTAGGGAGAGTACAATTGCCGTTTGAGAAGATTTTGACAATAATGCACACACAATAAAGAAAATTGCCTATCAAACTTCAAAACCATTGGGTCTGGGCCGAAAACCAAAACCTTTATAAATAGCTGGGCCAACAAAACCAAACCTCATGGGCCAAAGACCCAAATAATCAAACCAATTCACCATGGGCTGAGAACTAAAATCAAAACCAATCCTGATTCATAGTTTTATAAAAATGATTCCCTAACGCATTTGTTTTGACAAGAGTAAACTTGAGGTAAAATCAAAGACGAAAAATAAACAAAAATGAAAAATGAAAAAATAAAACCAAAACAAAAGTAATTTTACCACCCGGCCTTCAGTAGTTCTAACATATTTCGGGATCCAACTGATTAAGATTCTTTCACAAAGATTCATTTTCAACATTATTATGACATAGAGAACATGTTGATAACAGGTATTTAGATACTTAACATGATTTTCATTGCATCAGTGATTTGCATTACATTCAATTAGGAATAAAGCTTAGATGGACATCATTTATGGACCTATGATGCCACTTATCTATTCTCAAAGCGTATTTGGCTTTCTCCAGATCACCCAAATTTGACTTCAACCCCCTAGTTTTCGATAAAAAGATTTTTACTATACAAACAAAAAATTTAAACTTTAAGATTAACCGTTGGACTTTCATGTCGTCGGGACTTACAAGGCTTACATTCAGGGTGTTTAGGACTTATTTGAATGCCCCACCCTTGTAGTTCCAGTTTGACCCTTTAAGCTTTAAAACAATTTTTAATCTCAATATTATATACTAATGACAATTTTTTTCCTCCGTAAATAAGAAAAAAATATTTTTGGTGATTAAGACACTAATGGGCTCGTGTCTGTCTGGGTAATTGCTTTTTTGCCTACAATTCGGAGAGATTTACCTAGTTTATATCACTTCAAACTTTTACGCAATATGGAAAGCTACCATACAAATCAATATTGTTCAAAAGTTTTTTTTAGCCTAGTAACTTCACACGTTAGGCACACAAAATCAATTTATCTATCATTTTCAAAAGGTTGGATCAAATTTTCATTTGAAAACATTTTGAGCTTCTATAAAGCTTGTAACTGAATAATCATATCACTTCCCATGTAGCCAAATTTGTTTTTATGTTTTATAAAACACACGCACACTCTTTTTGAATCCCCCCCCCCTAAATTTGTGAAATTTTTTTTAACAGAAAGAAAAACTTTTATGTACAAATTTACCCTAAAAAGACTCATTAAATCTGGCTGTTCCGACCGGTTTTGTAAATAAGTCCGCCACATTATTATCAGTGTCAACTTGTTCAAGATGAATCAATTTCGGTCGAAACAATCACGAATGAAATGAGTTTTTATGTCAATGTGCTTGGTTTTAGAATGCTGAACATGTTTTTTTAATAATAGCAGTAACAACGTCATTATCACAAAAGATAGGAGTGTGAAAAAATTCCAAACCATAATCCAGCAATTGGTGTTGTATCCAGATAACCAATGAACAACAGGAAGAAGCAGCAACGTACTCAGCCTCAGCAGTGGATGTGGACCCCGTTTGTTGTTTCTTGCGTTGCCATGAAATGAGCCGATCACCGAAGAATTGACATCCAGCAGACGTAGATTTCCTGTCAATATCATCACCTACATAATTGCTGTCAGCAAAAGCATATAGGTCAAAATATGAGTTTTTGGGATACCAAAGACCTAGCTTCGGTTGCCCTTTCAGATATCTAAAAATACATTTAAAAACAGTTAAGTGAGAATGTTTAGGATTAGCCTGGAAACGCGCGCATTGACAGATTGCAAACATGATGTTGGGGAAACTGGCAGTGAGATATATCAGGGATCCGATCAATGATTGATAGTACGTTTGATCAACGAATTTCCCTTTAGGATAAAACGAAATTTAAGGTCTTTCCGCCATAGGAGTCGTCGCACACTTAGAATCTTGGAATTCGAATTTCGCCAACATGTCCTCGACATATTTCCCTTGACGTAGCAAAATTCCTGTCGAACTCCGACAAACATGTAACCCCAGAAATGTTGTCATCTCGGCCAACGAACTCATCTTAAATCTCTTCTTCATTACCTCCTCAAATTCAGAATATAGAGCAGTACTGGTGGAACCGAAAATGATGTCGTCCACATAAATCTGAACCAAGATCAGATTTTTCCCAACAGTTATAAGGAATGGAGTTTGATCGATGGTCCCTCTCTTATACCCATAATCCAACAAATGAGCTGTTAACGTGGCATACCATTCCCGAGGAGCTTGATGAAGACCGTAGAGTGCTTTGTCTAACTTGTAGACGTGAGTAGGATTCTTCGAATAAAACACGGTGGGTGGTTCACATATATCTCCTCCTTTACTTCTCCATACAGATACGCCGTCTTGACATCCATTTGATAAATCGTGAACACCATGTAGGATGCATATGCCAAGAAAATCCGAATGGCCTTAAAGACGAGCCACTGGAGCATACACTTCAGTGTAGTCTAAAACTTCAACCTAACCGAAAACCACAAACCACAAGCCGCGCTTTGTTTTGAACTATAACCCCAGTGTCATCTTTCTTGTTACGAAAAACCCATATCTTATCTAAAGCCTTCGTCTCGACAGGAAGCTCAACCAATCTCAAAACCTTGAGTTTTTCAAACTGTTTCAATTCTTCATGCATGGCTTCCATCCAACTTGGTTCTTGCAAAGCCATTTAAACAGAATTAGATTCAATATGAGAGATAAATAGGAATATAAACAACTGTTGATGTGTCCTGTCTAACTTTGGTTGAGACGCCTATTTTAAGGGGACCTATGACATTCTTGATTGGATTATCCCATTGATTTTTGTCTGAACAGAATGATCGGGAACGAAATTAGTAGCCGGTAAACTTGTAGTATCTTCAAAGAGTTAAGAGAGAGGGTTCTTCCATCCGGATGTCGCGTAACTATGTGAGTACGAGGTACTGGCAATGTATTCATTTGGTATAACATCTGGAAATAGAGTGCTACCAATGATTTTATGAATAGTACTCTCCCCCTCTACTGATGAAACATCGGCCACAGGTGTCTTGGCTGTATGCAAATCACATTATTTAGAACACTTTTGTGAAGAAACAGTCTTAGTAACATGTTCCTGTTGACTTGAAGACAACGGCTGGGCAATATCAGATGATTTCGACTGATCTATACCTAGTCCCGGAGACTTTGAAAACCAACATAGATGTCTTCTTCTTCATCAACAGCATTCGAAGCCCCTGCTCCTGAGTTTCCTGCATCAACAACTAGAAACACATTAAATTCCTTACACAGTTCATTATAATCAAATAACCAGTCAGGATTGACACAAGTATTGGTTTCATTCCCCTCTAGCCAACACACATCATAAGATTCCATAATCTGCTTCGTTGCCTTGTTATAAAATCCATAGGCAGTGTGACCAGCATATGCCATGAAGTAGAAATCATCAGCTTTAGCTCCAAACTTTGGAGTCGATTCGAGATTTAGCAGAGTGCATGGACATCCAAAGGCTTGGAAGTGTTCTACAGTGGGCTTGTGACCATAAACAACTTCATAAGCAGTCTTCATCTGTGATTTGTTGATCAACACCTGATTTTGAACATAACACACTGTGTTGACCGCTTCAGCCCATAAAAGCAGAGGTAGCTTCGAGTCGCACAACATGGTTCTAGCGGCCTCAGTTAGAGTTCTTTTCCTTCTCTCAGCTACACCATTTTGTTGCGGTGTACGAGCTGATTTGTATTGTCTGAGCACCCCTTTTTGCACAAAAGTGATTCAACATTGAGTTTTTGAATTTCGTGCCATTGTCAGATTGCATACCCTTCAGCTTCAAGTTTAGTTGATTCTTCATAAGCACCACAAAGCGCTTTATCAATTCTGCAGTTTCACTCTTATTTGACAAGATAAACAACCAAGTAAAACGTGAGTAGTCATCAGTTATAACCATACAATAAGAACTGCGAGAAAGACTCAAAACATCAACAAGATCAAATAAGTCCATATGAAGCAATTGAAAAATCGAGAAGATAGTATTGACCAGTTTTGGCTTGTCAGATTTATGTTGATGTTTGCCTAAAGCACACATTACACATTTCTCAATTGTTACAAAATCTTTGACTGGAAAACCACGGACAATGTTGTTTTTAGCAAGACAGTTTAAAGTTTTAACATACGCATGACCAAGATGACGATGCCCGAGCATGGCATTATGTTCAGACACTTTTGAAAAAAAACAAGTGATTTCATCTGAAACATTTTTGTTCATGTAGATCAAGTAAGCATTACCTTTTATTTGTGATAGAACAAGAACCCAATCTTCTAGTATGATGATACCATGTTTTCAAATTATTCACTCTTTGTTTGTGAAATGTGTTGAAAAACCTTTTTCACAAATCTGCGAGACATTGAGCAGACTATTTTTTAATACCTGAACAAAATTAACGTTTTCTAACTTAAGAACACCAATACTTACAATACCCTTCGATGTGATCTTTCCTTTTTCTCCACCCGCAAAGGAAACATGTCCTCCATTAAATATCTGAATGCAATGCAGTTGAGAGATATCTCTTTTGATGTGCCAGGAACAAAAACTATCAACATAACAAGGTTTGATGATATTCCTCCATAGCTGTTCCTGCACGAAGTGCGAAATTAGTTAGTTTTTGGTACCCAGTCCATAGTAGTTCTGGGTCTACCTGATTTATCTACGCAAGCTACGGGTTTCCATGACATGTCTTCTTGATTATCTAAGATCGAGCAGGAAGATTTGATGACTTGGACACCGAATATTTAGGAAACCATTTGTAGTCGGGTTTTAAAATTTTGTGACTAACATAAACGGTTGACATTGTCTTCGGTTTGCGGACGGAAGTCAAGTTTGACTTTGGATTCCAGATCGATTTCGATCTAGAGGCCGAGTTTGGTCTCGGGACCAAAATCGAATTTCCATCACGCTTTTGAAACATGGTAAGCTTAGTCTGATGGGAGTTCAACCTATCAGCCTTGCTTCTTTTCCAATCACCGTCAGAGGGATTTGTCTTCTAATACTTTGATTCATTAGAATTAAATTTATGGAAGGTATCTCGAGGCATATTCCTCTGATTATGTCCATAATATTGGACATAAGTACAGTTTGGGCAATTTCTAGCAATGTGACGAGGAATGCCACAGTTAAAACATGTTTGCCTTTTAACATAAAAATCAATGTGGGCAACCCCTGGTCTTGACCTGTTGTATGAGCCAGTTTGTTAGTCCCGAGAGCGGATCTTTCAATATGATATCAAACACCTCAACGTTATTGCGGAATATAACAAGAGGTGATTCAATATATAGACAAGAATAACACGTAAGAATACGAGACGATGCTTCAAAACACATGTTTGATTAACGTCGGGTGCTTAAGCACTAGGTTACACAAAACACATGTTCACCACAATGATATGATCGGCTAAGAGTTAATCCCTATACAAGAGATCTATATATAAGGGAAACACACAACCTAGCCCAACATAAAGCCCAAGCCCACCGAGATCACAAAGAGATCTCGGTTTACATACATATACCCAAACACTAATTACATTATTCTATAACTAAGTACAAACCAACTAAATGTAGACCCAACAATCTCCCCTTGCTTTGTAGCTTTGTCCTTTAGTCGTGTTCCAAGATATTCACATCCGCATCGTTCAATACACTAGCCCAAAATCCCGTTCTTATAATCGATACCACCATCCTTGTATATTATTTGGCAGCAGCTTCAAAAATGGGTTCAACAACAATCTGAAAATTACTGAGAGTCTTGATATCTCTCTCACCCAGCTTCAGCAAGTTTTATGGATCAATAAACCAATACTGCCCCTTTCTTTGACGGATAAAAACTGTAGCAATTTCACTGTCATACGCCCAGAACTTCATATCGTTAAGAGAACCATCTGGAACAGCACTCGACACAGGAATGTGAGTTGCCTTATTTGTTGCAGGCCACATAACGTTCATCATTGTTTTTCTTATCCATGGATCTTGAACTGTTTTAGCTTTCTTCAAAAAGGACTCAGTAGTAGTCATATTTGGAAATCCCAGATCAACTTGCCTCTTCAAAAAGTTCCAGAAATCTGTAGCCTTCTTGTCATGACTCGGATTGTGAAACGAAGTGTTGATGAGGTCACTGAGATCTACTTTTGTCCAGGATCCAAAATCCTTCATTTTCCTGTTGTACACGGTAGTCCCGGACCTCCGTTTCACCCACCATATATTCTTGTCAGTATCAAAACCCCATGACATAACCCCAGAACGATCAACATATATTTCTGAAAAACCCTTCTTGAAAGTAATGATAAACTTATCTGGATGATCGGAAGACACCACATTCTGATTAGAATTCTTCATAACCAGAATCTTCTTTTGAAGTCGATCAGACTGTTAAGCAGATTTGGGTGGGATAGAGAGATAGTGCTCCAGTGACTCAGATGCGTCAGCATGTGCAGAGGTATGTGCACTGGAGCTCCCGCTTTGATCGGCAGTGGTTGATTTCATAATAGGGTCTTAACTACTTTTGAATTCGTCCACAAATTTCTGAATGTGTAGAAGGTACATAGCAGTCAAACCACCCATTTTGGACTGAAGCTCTTTAATCTTTGAATCTTTGTCAGAGTTGCTCGCTTCAAGTTGTTGAATACGCACATCCTTTACAACTGAGTCTTTTTCGAGTTCAAAGACTCGACGTTGTATAGTTTGCACATCCATAGGAGCATCTTCGAGTACAAGCCCCTTTCTTTTAATCTACAAAAAAGTGTCTTGAATGGCAAGAATCTGAGCAATCTTCCCTGAAGCACTAGAACTTGAGTGACCAGTCGGGTAAGATGAACCCGATGGCTCGTCAAAGACAGGAATATCAACTTCAAAATCAAATTCCTGAGCAATATAATCAAAAATCTTTTCCTGAGATTGACGTTCAGTTGCGGATGGACTTGTATCAACGTGAGTCTCAATAGTGTCCAAATCACGTTCTTGTTGGCTTAATTTTGTTGTAGTTGTGGTTTCAGTAATCAGTATGTCTGGTATTGGATCTTTCCTTCTGCTTTTACGTGGAATAAGATTAGCGTATGATTCTTCTTGAGTATCTTCATCTTGAGTTTCAGCATCTGCTTGAGGAGGCTTCAAAGTAGTCGACTGAAGTAAATCCTTGAATTTCTCAAAATCCTTTAATTGCTTTGCAGAAGGAGCAGTTTATGTTTCACGATGTTCTATCTCATTGTCATCTAAAATGACCTCAAACGTAGCAGTCCACCTCTGAACCGGCGTCACATGCTCCTCAACAACCTGAGCACTGACAGAAACAGTCTCGGTTTCAGCAAATTTTCCGAACTTGACTAAACGACCTTTGACCTCTTCCTGGACTGTTTCATCAATCCAAAGGAGTTGGGTTCCATTAACTTCATATCCAGCGTCTCAACAGACTTAACAAGATCAGTGTAATGAGAATCGAATATCATCTGTAAGAACCGATGATACATAAGGAACATCTCCTTCTTCTTTCCCTTTTAGTTGCTCATCATCTCGTCGAACACGAATTTGGAATAGTTGTAGTTCCAATCCATGATCAGAGCAACTACCGCCGACATCTGAATGTGGCTAATCTCATCAGATCCTCCTTTACATCCCGACACGCAAGTAAAGAACTTGTGTATCAAAAACCTCTAGTAATGATAAAAAAAGCTTCTTGATAGCATAACCCATCCTGACCAGAACTTTCGTAACCACATCTGTCGGATATTCCGCTGGATAGTCAGGTTGATCTCCAAATAAAAGAACCTCGCGTATAATGGCCTCGATATGACAACCGGCTTCTTTTGAACTTTGGAGTCGATAGTAACGGCTCCACCTATTCCTTGTTGGTTGATAGAAGCATTATTCTAGAACTCCGTGATCATCTTCTTGCATATGACAGGAGTTTCTCGTAACGCATGAGAAATCCTGCAAATGTTGAGACCGACGATCATGGACTTAAACTCTTTGTGTGTCAGAGGTGGATCAAACAGATGTCCAGCTATGTTATGAATATCAACGAACTTTAGTGGTGTTTGATCAGCCATTACTGCAATAAACGAGTTAAGTTAGCAATCATTTATTTAACTTGGTCAACAAGCATAAGTTTAAAATCATATAATTAATTTTCAAGACATCAATGGCCAGTTATGATAGAAACAGATTATATGGACCATAAATGAAAAATGATAATAAGTTTATAATGGTTTTCGGTCCAGATAGGTGTTCTCTGTCCACACATATGGATTTCGGTCTAAAGATGGAGTTTTCGGTCAAGATAAGGGTTTTCTGTCCAATCCCACCGAGAACTAGGAGTTCTCGGTCAACAATAAGAGATCTCGGTCAATAAAGTCAACCGAGAACTCTTGGTAAGACCAAGAGTTTTCGGTCAAACTAATTAGAAAGAAAAACCCTTGAGTTTTTCCTCGTGATTCGTGTCATCTTCTCTAGAAGAGCCAAAATCACCATGGATCAAGAAAAACCTGTAACTAACTCTTAAAACCCCAACAATGGTTTCAACCAAGTCGAATGTCCAACATAACATGAATTTATTATATGAATCATCAAAGAAAAACTCAATCTAGAATCGATATCACAACTCAATCAAACTCTCTATAATTAAACAATTTATCCATTACATTCCTTACCTGTTGTTGAACAAAGAACACTAAGACACAAAGATAGATTTGATTAGATTAGCAAATAGGTTAGGGTTTTCGGTCAAGAGATTTAGAGAGAAGGTATTTGAAATGAAATATCTATAATGGGGATTTGAAACTTTTTAAATCCCCAAATGTAGACGGGCCGAGAACCCAATTGGACCCAATCCAATAAGACCAGCTCACCCCAAGTACAGACGGGCCGAGAACCCAATTGGATCCCAATCCAATAAGACCAGCCCAAACCATATATTTGGCCCAAATCTAATTTATCACGCAATAAGTAAACAAACCTTAGGCCCAACATGTTTTAACCAAAAACAAAAATAGCCCTTTTAAAGCATTTGTTTCGATGAGAGTAATTTTGAGATGAAAATTTAAATAAAATAATAAAAATAAAATTAAACAGAATAGCTAAAATAAAAGTAAAACTAAAAGAAACACAAAAATAACATGAAACACTAGTCTTCTTGTAATTTAGCAAATTTGGGATCAGATTTCAGTGTTTGATAAAAAAATACCGCTTTTATGAAAAGATCCGAACATGGAATCTTATTGATTAAAGTGCTTTCACAAGGATTCATGTTCTGCGATATTATGACATAAAGAGACAGGTTGATAGCATGTATAACAAACTTAGGATGATTTTCATTGTGTCAGTGATATGGATTTGGTTCAATTAGGCATAAATCTCAGATGGACATCACTTATGGACCTTTGATGCCTCCTAGCTCTTTTCAAAGCGTATTTGGCTTTCTCCAGATCACCCCAATTTGATTCCAACCCCCTAGTTCTTGATAAAAAATTCATGGAAAACAAGATAACATTTAAGCTTTAAGGTTGAATGTTGGAGTTACAAGCCATCCGGACATACATGCCTTTCATTTAGAGTGTTTAGAACTTATTTGAATGCCCCACCCTTGTAGTTCTAGTTTGACCCTTTAAGCTTTTGAAAACAAAACCAAGGATTTAACAAATCAATATTACATATATATATATATATATATATATATATATATATATATATATATATATATATATATATATATATATATATATATATATATATATATATATATATATATATATATAAGCAATATATTTTTAATAAACAAAACAACACAATATTTTTGGTGATCAAGAAACTAACAGGCTCGTGTATGACTGGGTAATTACTTTTCTGCCTATTATTCGGAGAGATGTATATGGAGACATGCACATTTCTTCAAAATGACTCTCTATAATGAGTTTAACATATTTAATTTATATCACTCCATTAATTACGTATCATGGAAAGCTACCATACAAATCAATGACTGTTCTAGAGCCTTTTAAGCTTAATAACTTCACCCGTTAGGCACATAGAAACAATTTTTCTATCATTTTCCAAAGGTTGGATCAATTTTCATTTGAAAATGTTTTGAAGCTTCTAAAATGCTGTTAACTGAACAATCATATCACTTCCCAGAAAGTTACAGAAGACACATTTTTAAAACTCAGTCACCCTGGTCACTCTAAGTTTTCAGGTGAATGGCTATCTCGTATGTCCACAAGTGGTTAACAGGACGAAACACATATAAGAATACATGTCCCTCCAACTTAGAATTGCCGACATAACTTGAAGTGAAAGAATTTAAAAATAAAATCGCATCACAATCGCCCCGGATGCTTTCAGTATTTAGGTGAATGGCTATCCTGTGAGTCTACGAATAGATGACAGGACCAAACATATACAAGTATATGTCCTTCCAACTTGAGCAACCGACATAA
This sequence comes from Bidens hawaiensis, assembly GCF_021521415.1. Lineage (NCBI taxonomy): Eukaryota > Viridiplantae > Streptophyta > Magnoliopsida > Asterales > Asteraceae > Bidens > Bidens hawaiensis. The sequence goes on along the minus strand of NW_027497182.1, from coordinate 20,477 downwards.
CTTTAAGCGAAAGTGAATAAATAACCTTTTAATAGTTTTATATATTTTTTTGAATTTTTTTAAAATTTCTCCCTCCCCCTTCTAAATTTTTGAAAATTAAAAAATATGTACAAATTTTACTTCAAAAAGACTCAATCCTTGAAACGAAGCATTTTAAGAAAACTGACAAGCACATTAAATCTGGCTCCCGACCGGTTTTGTAAATAAGTCCGCCACATTATTATTAGTGTGAACTTGTTCAAGATGAATCAATTTACGGTCGTAACATTCACGAATAAAATGTATTTTGATATCAATGTGCTTGGTTATTGAGTGCTGAACTGGATTTTTAACAGTTGCAATGGCAGCATCATTATCACAAAATATAGGGGTGTCAAGAAATTCCAAAACGTAATCCAACAATTGATGTTGCATCCAGATAACCTGTGAGCAGCAAGCTGACGCAACAATAACTTAGCCTCGACAGTCAATGTGGACACTATTTGTTGTTTCTTGCATTGGCAAGAGATGAAGCGATCGCCCAAGAACTGACAACCGACAGATGTGGATTTCCTGTCAATGTCATCTTCACCATAATTGCTATCAGCAAAAGCATATAGATCAAAGTCTGAGTTTTTGGGATACCAAACACATAACTTCGGCTGTCCCTTCAGACATCTAAAAATACGTTTAACAACAATTAAATGAGAGAGTTTAGGGTTAGCCTGGAAACGGGCACATTGACAGACAACGAACATGATGTCAGGGCTACTGGCGGTGAGATACATCAGGGACCTGATCATCGATAGATAGTATGTTTGATCAGCGGGATTCCCTTCAGGATCAGATGTCAAAAGTGGCCTTTTCGCCATAGGAGTGGTAGCACTCTTGGAATCTTGAAATTCAAATTTGGTAAACATATCTTCAACATACTTTCCTTGATGCAGCAAAATTCTCGTCGAACTCTGACAAACCTTCAACCCTACAGACGTTGTTATTTCTCCCAACGAGCTCATTTCAAACCTCTTCTTTATCACTTCTTCAAACTCAGAGCACAACCCAGCACTAGTAGTTACAAAAATAATGTCATCCACATAAATTTGAACTAGATTCAGGTCTTTCCCAACGGTTTTAAGGAACATAGTTTGATCAATGGTCCCTCTTTTATAACCATGACCCATAAGATGAGCTGTCAATGTAGCATACCACGCTCGAGGAGCTTGATGAAGACCATACAACGCTTTATCTAACTTGTAGAATGAGTAGGATTCTTTGAGTCTATAAACATTCTTTGAGTCTACAAACCCCGTGGCTGGTCCACGTAGATTTCCTTCTTAACTTCACCATACAGAAATGCGGTTTTAACATCCATCTGATAGACTGTAAAACCCATGAACGATGCATAAGCCAGAAAAATCCGAATGGACTCGAGTCTAGCCCCAGGAGCATAAGCTTCAGTGTAGTCTAAACGTTCAACCTGACGAAAACCGCGAACAACCAGCCGTGCCTTGTTTTTAACAATAACCCCCCATGTCATCTTGCTTGTTTCGGAAAACCCATCTCGTATCCAACGCTTTCTTTCCCATCGGCAGTTCAACCAACCTCCAGACCTTTAACTTATCAAACTAATTCAATTTTTCATACATAGCATCCACCCAGCTTGGTTCTTAAAGAGCCATTTCTACCGACTTTGGCTCAATCTGAGAGATAAAACAAGAAAACAAGCAGCTATTTATGTGTCCGTTCTGAATTCTGGTGGACACGCCTGTTTCAAGAGGACCAATGACATTCTTAATTGGATGATTTTTTTGAATTCTTGATGGAATTGATTGTTCGGGAACAACACCGATAGAAGGTAAGTTTGACAGATTTTCATCAATCTCGGTGAGGGGATTCTTCCATCCAGAGGCCGCCGTACTATGTGAGTACGAGGTGCTGGCAACGTATTCATTAGGAAATACATCGGGAAACAAAGTGCTTCCAAAGATTTGACGAATAGGACTCTCCCCCTCAACTATTGGAGAATTTTTTGATGAAGTTGGTGAGGACACAGTTTCATTAACTTCTTCTTGTTGATTGACAGGTGGAGAGATATCGGGTGATTCTAAGTGATCATCATCCAGAACTGGAGATATATGTGAGACAACAGGTAAGCCTTCTTTCTCAGTATCTACGGTAGCGGCACCCGAAATTTCTGTGTCGATAACAGGAAGTATATTAAAAGGTTTGAAGAGTTCATTGTAATAGAACAGCCAATCGGGACCACCGCGGGCATCGTTCGTTTTCTTCTAAACACCGTACATCATACGAGTCAAGTATCTACTTGGTTAACTTGTTGTAGACTCTGTAGGCGGTATGAACAACATAGCCAACAAAATAACAATCATCAGCTTTGGCCCCAAACTTTGGAGTTGACTCAAGATTCAGTAGAGTACAGGGACAACCGAATGCTCTGAAATGTGCAACTGTGGGTTTGTGATCATAGACAATCACATATGGAGTTTTCATTTGAGACTTGTTGATTAGCACCCGATTTTGAACATAACATGCCGTATTAACAGCTTCTGCCTAGAAAAATAACGGCAGTTTTGAATCACACAACATGGTCCTTGCCGCCTCGATAAGAGTTTTGTTTCTCCTTTCAGCAACACCATTCTGTTGTGGTGTCCAAGCAGAACTGTATTGTCAAAGCACCCCCGTCTCAGAACAAAAATAATTAATTGAAGCATTTTTGAATTCCCTGCCATTGTCGCAACGAATGCCCTTCAGCTTCAAATTGAGCTGATTCTCCATAAGCACCACAAACCTCTTGATCAATTCTGCAATTTCACCCTTTTTTGACAAGAACAACATCCAAGTAAAACATGAGTAGTCATCAGTAATAACGAGACAATAAGAACTGCGAGAAAGACTCAAAACATGAACTGGGCCGGAAAGGTCCATATGCAATAACTGAAACACTGATGAATTGGTATTAATAAGTTTTGGTTTATGAGATTTTTGATTATGTTTACCCAAAGCACAAGCCACGCATTTTTCAATAGTAACAAAATATTTGACGGGTAAACCTCGCACCAAAAGCAAGACGGTTTAAGTTTTTCACAATTGCATGACCAAGACGACGATGCCAAAGCATGGCATTATGTTCTGACACTTTTGAAAACAAGCCGGTTATTTCATCAGGATCATTTTTGTTCATGTCGATCACGTAAGCGTTGTCTTTTCTTTGTGATCGAACAAGAATCCAGTCTTCTGGTATGATGATACCAGGTTTTAAAATTAAACACTCTTTATTAGTGAAATGAGTTGAGAAACCTTTATCACAGATCTGTGACACGCTTAACAGACTGTGCTTCAACTCTGGAACAAAATTAATATTCTCATATTTTAGAACACCATTACTTACAGTACCCTTCCATGTAATCTTCCCCTTTTCTCCTCCCGCAAAGGAAACATACCCACCGTTAAAGATTTGAATGTCGTGTAGCTTGGAAATGTCTCCTGTCATGTGCCTGGAACAACCACTATCAACATACCAAGATTTGATGCTATTCCTCCATAGCTGTTCTTGCGCGATGTGCGAGATTAGTTAGACTTTGGTACCCAGTCCATAGTTACACCGGGTGACTCTGACTCATCTAAAGTTGTCACAGGTTGCCATGACATATCTTTTCGATCATCTAATATTGAATTTGATGCCTCTTTTACTGAGATTTAGGAAACCATTCATGTCTACCATTGTAATATTTGGCATTATTTGTACGAATGGATGACTTGGTCTCTGGTATTTGAGTGGGAGACACAAATGATTTGGTCTTTCCACTTGTTTTGGTTAAGAAGCCGTGTTCCCTTTTGAAACAGAAACACTGTTTCAACCATTTCTCTGAAACATGTTAGGCTTGGTCTAATGAGGACTAAACCGACCAGATTTGTTTCTGTTCCAATCATCGTCAGAGGGATTACCCTGATTATACCTGAATTTTCGCTTATAGGTATTACGAGGCTTATTCCCCTGATAAAATCCATAATAAGGAACATATGGACGATGTGGACAATTTCTAGCAATATGACCTGGAGTGCCATAGTTAAAAAAGGTTTGGCGTTTTATATAGAATTTATTTTGGTCAACTTCCTGTCTGGACCGGTTGTGTGGACCAGTTTGCTTTACCTGATGGTTACTACTTGACCCATGATTTGACTTACCACCCTGTTTATCATTAGAGCATCCCTCTTTAACATACTTAGGTAATGAGTATTTATTAGAATTTGTCGAATGTTTAAACTTATTAAAAACCACATTATCAGAATTCAAATTTTTAACGGAATCAACCACACAAGTATCTTTACTCATAAAAACAGAGCCCACACAAATAGTCGGAATAACAGAATCCAAAACAGGTAATTTTAAAGAAACATTAGAATTAATGTCTTTATTAATAGAAACACATGAATCATCATCCTCATCAGTCCAATCTTCAATGGTTACTTTATCTACACATGATGCAATCACATTAGATTCATTCACTTCTGTAGTGGACGCAATAGCCTTTACTAAGTTAACCTTTTCGTTTTTAACATGTTTACTTAATGTCTTTTAACATTTCTTCCTACTCTTTGGTAAGAGGAAGACTAGTTTAGTTGCCATTGTATGATGGGGGTACTTGACTATATCCTATACCCTCACCTTCATTCTCTTTTCATCACAACTGATTTTCAATCATGGAATTGACAACCTTACTAGAACCATCAAACTTTCTAAAGTCTAGTTCAGCCCTTTTAAATTTATTAGTTAGATTTGAAACTTCTAACTTAGAGGCTTCCAGTTCAGCAGTCAATTCAACAATTTTCTGTTTGGCATCTAGATGATGACAACATTTAAACTAAAATCATATTTTAGGTTGGAAAAATCCTTTTTCTGTGCCTTAATCCAGATAAGTTTTTTCATTTTTCTTAAGTTTATGGTTTTCGCATTTCACCGTTTCCATTTCTCTAAGCAAGTTACTGTTGTGAAATTTGTATAGATCCACTTTATCAATACAAGCTTGAGAACATAATTGAGAACTTACCTCAGATGAGCTGGTAGAGGTAATTGTCATAAAAGCAAACTGAAGTTCCTTGACTTGTTCTTCAGCGGCATTTTCTTCTTCAGCATCTTCAACATGAGCAAAGTTGGAAGTCTGATTATTTATGTTGAGAGCAGCCATCTGATCATTCCAGGAGAATTGTTGAGCCACCATACCCCGTTCACCATCACCCGAACTACCCCCAACTTCTCGTCTAGCATTTTCCACAGGAACCAACACCCTTTCTATGTTTCCTTCCTTAGCTGGATTGGTGCACTCATGAGCAAAGTGACCTAGCTCGTGACAGTTGAAACATCTCAGAGTATCTTTATTAAAACCCACATTCTGATTATTTGTCACATTCCAATTATTTCAGCCCGTTCTCTTAGTGAATTTCTTAGCGTGAAACACTGCAATGGCGATTTGCCAAGGAGATATCCAACTCTTCTACATCATCAGGATAAATTTGATGAAGCTCAGCAGCAACTACGGGTTGAACCAAATCTCCACCAAGGAATACATTGTTGTAGTTCATGAATCCCACCATTAAAGCATTGTTCTCTTGAGTTTCCTTTGAGATAGAGGGAATCTGACTGGAACTCTGACTAGGAGAAACACCAGATGATTGAGGTTTAACATTAGCAGCAGGAGATTAAGCATGTTTTGAAAAGAAAGCTGGAGCTGGTTGTGGTGAGGCTTGGTAGAATTGACCCTGAGCGGACTTAAACATCGAAAAGTTATTTTGAGGTTGAAACTGTTGTTGCCCTTGGGTAGCTTTGAGCATTGAAAAGTTGTCTTGTGAGATAAATGCATTGTTTGAAGCAACACTGTAACCAGCTGTGTGGTAGGAGTTTGCATGGTTTATAGAAAATTGTTTGTCATCCATGTCACATGACTTGATGATGGCCATAACCTCAGACAGTGTCAGCTTGTTGAGATATTTCGTCTACTTGATAACTGCAACGTTCATATCTCAACTTTGAGGCAATGAGTTCACCAACTTATTGTTTATTTCAGCAGTTGAAAGATTGATGCTTGCAGATCTCATTTTAGTCACAGTTGTTATGAACCTATGAAGCATAGTTTCCAACGACTCTCTCTGAATGTGATTGAACATGTTAAATTTTTGTCGCATCAAATCTTGTCGACTCCTCCTCATGTCTTCATTCCCTTCGTATACTTCTATCAATGCTTCCCATAGTGTCTTAGCATATTGCAGTTCTCTAAAGCCCAAGGCAATCCCATGTGAGAGTGCCGCAGTCAAAGTTGAAAGTGCCCTTTCATCTTCCTCTATTTTAGAAAAATCATCATAATCATACAACTCAACAGGCTTCACAACAACTTCCTCGGAGTTTTCATGTTGGTAGGTGATGACTTGAGGACCTCTAACTATGCTTCTCCAAACTTTAGCATATTTCATTTTATCGTATTTCTTGAATCTGAACTTCCACTCACTAAACCCCTCATGAGACAACAGACGGGGAATGCGAGTAGTAGTTCCCAATATCGAGTCCAGTTCTTGATGAAGTGTAGCATTGGATGATCTATTACCATTAGTTATTAGGTCCATCTTAACTTTCACCGTCCAATTAGCCTAAAGTCCAAGAATCAAAGCCCAAACAAAATTGATCAGGCCCAAGTGTAAAATTAACCGAGAACATATTAGATAACAATCAGCGTTTACCAAGAACCCATGTTGACCGAGAACAAATGTGGACAGAAAACAAACGATGACCGAAAACTCAATGATTTGACTGAGAAACTTGGTTTTTGGCCGAGAACTCTCAGATATGGCTGAAAACTATGAAATACATCCGGGAACACTCGAGAACTCTTCTGACCAGTTGATTTTTGGTAACAACTAAATCCCTAAATGGGTGGGATTTAAATTATTTCCAAAGATAATCTATACTATGACAAAAAATAACACGTTTTCTTCTCCGATTACTAACTCGCCGGACAAACACCCACACCACCAAACACGCTTAGATCTTGAATTCGTTGATATCAAACCGAGCCTTGAATGGTTCAAAAGGCTCTAATACCAATTGCAAGTCCTGAGAGCGGATCTTTCAATATGATATCAAATACCTCAACGTTATTGCGGAATATAACAAGAGGTGATTCAAGATATAGACAAGAATAACACGTATGAACACGAGATGATGCTTCATAACACACGTTTGATTAACGTCGGTTGCTTAAGCACTAGGTTACACAAAACACACGTTCACCACAATGATATGAATGACCAACACTTAAACCCTATAAAAGAGATCTATATATAGGGGAAACACACAACCTAGCCCAACATAAAGCAAGCCCACCGAGATCACAAAGAGATCACGGTTTAAATACATATGCCCAAACACGAATTATATTAAACTATAATTAAGTACAAACCAACTAAATGTAGACCCAACCCAGTTTGTCCCATTTTGGACTGAACATTTGATTTATTACCGTTATGAACACACGAGCTTCCTTTTTTAATAAACTTAGGTGATAAATGTTTATGAAAATTTTTAGTCTTATCAAATTTATTTGAAACCACATCACCAGTTTTAAGAGTTTTAGAAGAATCAACCACAAAACTGTCTTTACTCTAAAAGCAGAGCCCACACAACATTAGTAGCAACATAATCCAAAAAAAGGCAAATTTAAAGAAACATTATAATTAATGTCTTTATTATTCAAAACAGGTAAATCAATCTCCTCATCAGTCTAATCCTCTATATTATTTCATCTGCACGTGAAGCAAACACATTAGTATCGTTCACTCTCAATGTTGGTTAAGTACATTTGACTGAACCATGAACAATTTTGCCATTTGCAGCCGGCTTGCCGTACTGCATGAACGGTTACCTTGCTTCCTCTTCATTAGAAAAAGAAAGCCCAGTGTAATTTTCATTGAATGGGGGGAGGGGGTAACCACATTATTCCCAATACCCTCACCTTTGTTCTCTTTCCATTTTAATTGTTTCTCAATCATAGATTCAACAACAGCACTAGAGACATCGAATTTCTTAACATTAAATTCAGCGTTTTCAAATTTATTAGTTAATTTTGCAATCTCCAACTTAGAAGCGTCCAATTCGGTGGTTAGCTCGGCAATTTTTTTGTTTTGCATCTAAGTGGTGACAACATTTTATACTAAACTCTGTTTGAAGAGAAATCCTTTTGTTGTGCCTCTAGTTTATCTTTTAAAGGTGTTTCAAGTTTCTTAAGTGTGAAATTTTCATGTTTTAGGCCATCCATTTCTCTAATCAGATTACTATTGTGAGTTCTATATAAATCTACCTTATTAATGCAAGATTAAGAAAACAATTCAGAACTAACTTAAGATGAGCTGAAAGAAGTAGAGGTTATGAAAGCAAACTGGAGATCTTTTATTTACTCCTCTGCATCGTTCTCTTGTTTAGTAACATCAATCCGAGAAAAGTTAACAGTCTGATTGTTGATGTTGAGTGCTGCCATCTGGTCATTCCAATCAAACTGCAGATCCACCAATCCCTGCTCATTCTCTCTAGCACCATATGCATTTTCTCTTTTAATCCCACTTACCAGAACTAGTGCCCTTTCTCTATCCACCTCCTTAGTAGGATTCGTGCATTCACGAGCATAGTGACACGGCTCGTGATAGTTATTCCACCTTAGAGTCTCTTTATTGAATCCCACTTTCTTGTTAGCTTACAAATTCTGTTATAACACCTTATAGTCTATTTATTGAATCCCACTTTCCTGTTAGCTGGCAAATTCCAGTTGTTTCTGACTGTTCTCTTGGTAAAATTCTTTGCGTTAAACACAACCGTGGCTATTTGCCAAGAGATATCCATTTCCTCCATATCATGAGGATGGATTTGATCCAACTCAGCAACTACAACTTTTTGAACTAGATCTCCAGCAAGAAAGGAATTGTAGCAATTCATGAAACCTTCCATTAGGGAAATGTTTTCTTGAGTCTCCTTTGAAATAGTAGGAACTTGAATGGGAGACCGACTGGAAAACCCAATAGCTGATTAAAGTTTTGTTGCTGGAGCGGGTTGCTGAAAAAAAAAACAGGAGCAGGCTGTGGTGGTTGCTGAGTAAATTGACCTTGAGAGGACCTAAACATTAAGAGGTTGTTTTGAGATTGTTGTGGCTGAGCGTACTGGCCCTGAGAGGATTTGAACATAGAAAAAGTATCTTGTGATATGAGAGCGTTATTTGAAGCAACACTGTAGCCAGCTGCATTGTAGGATTTGGCATGATTTATGGCACGTTGCTTATCATCCATGCCACAGGATTTAACGATATCCATCACTTCTGACAAAGTTAATCTAGAAAGTTTCTTAGTCTTTTTAATCACTGCAACATTCATGTCCCAGCTTTGTGGCAGTGTGTTGACCAACTTGTTGTTTGTTTCATTAGAAGTCAGATTGATGTTTGCAGATCGCATTTCATTGACTAAAGTAACAAATCTTTGAAGTTGTGTCTCCAAAGACACTCCCAGAACATGATTAAACATATTTAATTTTTGTCGTAACAGATCCTGTCGACTCCTTCTCATATCCTCATTTCCCTCATACACCTCAAAAAGGGCTTCCCATAGTACTTTAGCAGATTGTAGCTCTCTGAATCCTTGAACAATTTTAGGTGAAAGGGCCATTGTTAGAGTAGCAAGAGCCTTCTCATCCTCTTCAATCTTTTCAAAATCCGAATCGTAGTACATTTCGACGAGCTTTGCAACTACTTCATCACTATTCTCTCTCTGATAAGTGATAGGCTGAGGACCCCTGACAATGCTTCCCCAAATCTTCGCATCTTTCATCTTCACATACATCTCGACCCTGAACTTCCACTCAACAAACCCCTCATGAGTAGATAGGGTACACGAATAGCAGTTCCCATGATGGAATCCATATCTTGATGCAAAGTAGCATTTGATGATGTGTTATTTAATTGGACCTTCCTAAACTATAGTCCAAATAAATAGTCCAATGTATAGTCCAATAACTAAGGCCCAAGAGACCAGGCCCAATTCCAACTAAGACCCGAAAACCCAATAATAGATAACCCAACAGAGTTGAGCCCAAGAACCCTGAATCTGAGCCGAGAACCCTGTAATCTGATCGATAACAGTTGAACAGAGAACACAGTAGCCTAGAACACACCAATACACCCGAGAACGATGTGTCTTGGCAGAATATGTATAATGATTGCCGAGAACCCTTGTTTACTACCCGAGAACGACCAAAGATTTCCGAGAACATTGAAATGTGGCGGAGATCAAACAAACTATGCCGAGAACGATTAGGACTTGCCAAGAACACACAAAAAATGATGAGAACAGTTAAGCCTTTTGACTTGGTAAACTTGGTAAGCAAATCAAATCCCAGAAGATCATATTTCAATCCTGCTAACCAGAATTCTGCAACATTTCATACCAAATGTTCAAACCTACTGTTTTTGGCAAACCATAAGAAAATGCAAGTAATGAAGAGCAAAACCATACTTCAATAACTTTTATACTGCCGTATGAAATGTTGAAGATATTTGAACTCATCAACGTCGGCTATAAAAACCGAACTAATCTCTACCCACATCGAAAGTACCTGCCTCATTCCATGAAAAAAATATGTTTTCTGGCGACCGTTTTAAATATCGCTGAACAACCAGTTTTTCATATACTCAAAACCAAACCCCGCCACAACTTAGACTGATTCCTATAACCGAACCCACACCACTACAGCCGCACGCCACCACCGCATCACCGTTGCCGCCGTTCACGTCTTTTCGGAAAGTATCTTTCACCACCGTATCGCGAGTCCGATCAAGGTAACGCGAACTCAAGCCAATAATATTGTTCTAATTAATCAAAAATGTGAATCATAAAACAAACAATCAGTTTACAATGTGGGTCTTTAAGCTTAGGACTATAAATAGTTTTGTTTAATGTGGAGAAGATTAACCAGCAAAATTAGTTAATAAAACAATTAACAATATAAATACTGAACATAAAACTAATATGCTAAGCTGCTTAAGACTCCTCGGTTACAAACATTAGGTCTAGGGTTCGAAACCTTGTTACTGCGTCTGTTTTGTTTTTAATAATTAACAGCTCACTATATTAAACAGTTAACTGTCTTGAGTCATACACAAAACTGATTTTTGGTCCATTGGTTAAGTCATTTGAGTTGTAATGGAAGGATGTGAATCATAAATGAGAGAGCTTGATTGAGCTTAAGACAAATCAATTCATATTGATATATGAAATAGGATCTAGTTCTTGACATGTTATAGGTGATAGATAGGTTAGATTGAACGAAGTGTGTGTGAGAGGTGATTTTGGCAGAGTAACGACTCACGAGAATTAATTAAGACACTTATTAAATTACAAAGCATGAACAACCTATATATAGAAGATGAAGCCCGTTCATTACACATCCCGTAACAAATGGAACTCATTCGTCTTCATTCTATATATAACTTAAATAGTACAGCGAATGACTCATTAGCTATACCTCATTCGTCAACATTCCATGACGAATGGTAGCATATTAATAATGGTTAGGTTCATTCGTTAAACATCTTTAACGAACGGACATTAACTAGAACGGATAGGTTCATTCGTTAAACATCCTTAACGAATGAACCCTTAAACATAACGAATGGGACTGGTGTAATTACCAAAATGGTCTTACATTAATAAAGATAAATTACAATTAATTACAAAGACCGAGATGACCAAAATGGTGCACTAACAAACTCCCCTCATCTCGTGCTCTTTGTCTTTATTTTAGTTGAACTGCTTTGTCTTCCTATCAGCACAGCTATAAACACCAAACGTGTGACAAACACAAATAACGCGCTGGAATTGCATAGCACGATCATAATCTTTAAAGTCAGCAAAAAGAATCTTGTTCTTAAATAGCAAGTCATTATCCGTATCTGATAATTTAACAAACCACATCGAATCAATGACTCGTATAAATTCCGTCTTCAGACCTGTGCCGATAAATGATAACCGCTTCACCCGTATGATTGTCATAGTACCACTTATTGAATGTCTTGTAAAGACTTTGTGGAAATGTCTTTACAGACACTCGCTTCATCGTGCGTGGCGGCATGACCTTTAATACGAGCTTTCTCCAACTTCTCTTTACAGGAAACTATGGCTTGAAAAACTTAATACCATGATTAACTACAAAAAGAAGATGTTGATGGAACCGTCCTGCTAGTTGATTACCACCACGATTCACTAACGGTCTATTTTCAAGTGTCCGCACATGTCATCTCGGCAACTTGAGAACATCGGTGATGATCTTGATAATACTAAACATCGTGCTCCCACTTAATTATGCATACCTTAAGGTCCGAATCATACAGCCACGATACGATATCACCTTTGATAGTCTTCAATGCTTTAAATATCATCTTTTGGTAAGCCGTTGCACGTTCCTTGACCTCCATTTGGTGTTCTTTATCAACATACCAGTACGCTTCAATAATCATAGAAGTTTGAGATATGTTGTGTACCCCCGAACAAGCCCTCGAAAGCAGGATCCATTAAACCCGATTTGCTTTCTAACACTTTCTCTTTCTTCTTCATTGTCTTCTCCAGATGTTCTTCATCAGCTTGAACATGTTCTTCAGTGAAGAATGGAACACCCTGATCAACATTTCGATGTGTATATAGATCAGGATATTCCTCTTCTATCATATCTTCGACCTTGATGTCTTCATAAATAAACGATGTATCCCCAGATGGAATACTCTTGTCAAATCGAACTTCATCATCTTCAATTACCACAACATCCTCCTCGGCTTCTAACACATCCAATTCCTTATAGTTCAAACCAAGAAACTGTTGGAATCGATCTGCCCAAGACACATATTTGAGTTGATGTGGCTAGTACGTTGTGATCCAAGTCGGGTCATACCCAATAACAAGCTAGACAAACACCACGATACATATTATTAGATGTGATCTAATTAATAAACACCAACACTTATAAACAATATAGTTTGAAGGTCTTTTTTTTTAGCATGAAAGTAATTTACTTATATAAAATCAGCCAAACGATTTACAATGAAGTGGTAGGTAAACGGGATACAAGCTGCGCCGCAACCCCCTTTTGGATTGCAAACCCAATACTACTTAAAACAAAGTTTTGGTTCTTATGGGCCGATAAGTTACTATGCATGACTTTCTGAACTCTACTCAAAAGGTCCACGGCATCCGGAGTTAAGAAACCAAAGGTGTCAAAGGCGAAGGGGATAAACATGTGTTGATTCTCCAAACAGGCTTTCTCGTGTTTTGCAACCTTGCCCGATGCCGCCTTTAATGTTGCCTGACCTGCTACAAATCCATTTTTCCCTAAGCCCAACAAGAGGGGACACTCCTATAAGGTCGAAACAGGCGTGTTTTCTCCCTACCCACCCAAAAACAAGAATATCGGCCGGTCGTAATGTAGATCTTCCTTTAAGAGGATCCGTAAGAAAGTTTACGGGGGCTTCCTTTTTAGCCGAAATTCCGGCTTGTTTAAGAACATCACATAGAACATCCCTCACCAAATCATGTATGTCCTTAAACCAAGGCAACTCTTTGAAATGAACTGCATGCTCATCAAAAGAATCCAAACAAACCATGCGGAAAACTGGGCACGGCTCATCTGTCGAAAACAAAGGGTTCATTAACCGATACTTCAGGATGGCCCGGTACTCCAAAGCCGACATATGTTGGCCCAATCATTAAATAGGGAGAACACTTAAGAAATCCTGAGCCCGAGGAGCTCGAAGACACTCAAACACCTCTTTCTGACGAGGGGATAAATCAAACTTCATTTCTAAACTCTGGATGATTCCTCTATAAAGGGCACTCGCCAAAACATGTTGGGATTTAGGGAGGGGGTTTCTTTATTAGAGAAACCGTTAATATCAAAATCGGGAAGTGAAATGTGCAACCGATCTATCGCACTCCCATAATCGGAGTCAAACCCATCAATACCACATCCTCGAAGAATGTGGTCTTGAAATTCCTAGGATTGCGCCCTCGAGGCCACAAACGCATATGTAGATACGTCTGAAGCTGAACATAAACCCAAACCTCCAAAACGAGTCGGAAGTGATGCCAACCTCCATTGAAAATCTCCAAAGAAGGCACCACCACAAACCATGATGTCCTCAATCGCCCTCCGAATGCCATTGTCAAAAACAAAAACCCTTATCCTACATACACAGGTTGGCATGTTCCGAGTCCGAACAACAACTTTCCAACTCCCATACATGAGCGGAGCCAAAGGAGCTAACATTGAGGGTCCCGCAAATGTGGGAGATAACTCATCAACTCCACAGCCTGCGAAGCCCTTTTCATATCAAGTCCGCTGATGAACCCGGAATCCCGGTTAACAGCTTCCCCAAGGAGTTTCACATCCAGCACTGGTCTTCCAATCTCACAGGGAAACACCCCCTCCTGCACCTTATCCCCATTGCACGACAGCCAAAATACTTCTTTTTTTCTTAACATTAAGTTCAAGGCCCAGGTGGGGGCCTTTCGATCGAATAATATCAAAAGATTTAGCAACTTCCTTAGCGTCTCCAATAATTGTACCATCATCTAGGTACCAAGCATGAAAGAGAAGCTTACAAGAATCCTGGACTAGATGAACAAGTGGGTGCAAAACTAGGCGAAAAGAAGAAGTCCCAAAGGGTCCCCTGCTGAACCCCAGTGGTGGACCAAATGTGGCCATCCCTCACATATAGCCTGGCCAGTTGCCCATATATTAAAAGTTCACCCATAAGGAAATAGACGAGCATCGGGCCCGAATCTCATTCAAAAGGGCAGTCCTATCCACCAAGTTGAAGGCATTACAAAAATCAATAGTAAGCATAGCCAATGACCCATCAGAATGGAACTTACTTAAAAACCTGTTCGCGCTATGAAGAACGGCCTCTACACCAGTAGGGACTCCCACCCTAAACTAAAAGTCGCAAAGGTATTTAGTAGTTTCTTTCCCAACACACCCTCAAAGCCACCTTAGAGATCAATCTTCTACAAATGGCACCTACGCCAATGGGTCTAATCCCATTGTCCGGTTTGAGCAATGGTGTGAGAGGAGCCGACACAATAAACTCTTCCAAAACCCTCGGGCGTCTCCCCACAAACATAAATTAACCATCGCAGTAGTAGCCTTTAGTAACCCAGCAGCGATCGGCGACCCCTCTCCATAAAATTCATCCAAAATATGGTGTGCCCTCAATCCATCTCGTCCGCATGACGTCCCTTTAGGGAAGGATTAATACACCCAAGCACATTATCCTCATCAACCGGCGGGGGAAATTTGGGATGCTTAGCCACTATCGCTTTCAAAGTATCATTGCCGAAAGGTGCAACCCCTGAAGAGCATAATACTTTAATGGCGGCAGTGAAATGCTCGTCCACTACTTTTCGTAAAGATTGTTTCACATTAGCGCATACCGCAACATCATCGTGCTTAGCGAGAGGCTCCTCATGACTCGAGTTCATCCCTATAGGTTTGGCAATGAGGGATAGAATAAGCTCATCAAACCCATCCTTAGCACGCCAAGTTTTTAGTGCCTGTTGAATACTATGACATTTCAAGGACTTTCTATTACCGGACCTGCGCTCCTAACGTTTAGAAGGTTTGAAAACTCGCAATGTGCACAGCGGTAGTAAGAAAAGTCTCACCCATGCCTCAACAGACTCTGGCATAGCAACCACCTTAACCAAAGCTGCAGCTAAGGCCTGAGCAAATGCCAAACGACAACTATGAGGGATGCTCTTAACAACTGTGAAAGTAAGAGAGAAGACGCGGTCAAGGAGAACCTCATCCACCACTATCCCTCCTAAGGGAGCAACATCCCTCATAAAATGCGGTTTATTAATCCCCACAATAAACTCCTCCACAGCTCCCACACCCTCTTTGTACTTGGTGACCCCATCAGCATGATGACATGTCCGTTTAAGAGCATTTGGACGCATACACACCCCACATAACCACTGGTTGGAAGCCTTTAAAGCCTCCCCAACAGAAATAAATAAATCACAATATGTGGAAATGGCATCCCGTAGAGCCCTTTCCGCTCATCCAACGACAAATAAAGTCATTTGATATGTGCAATCAACCGAAAGATCCCCCTTGACCCCGCCTGTCCATACGGGCAACAATGGAACCCCAAAGGACATATCCAAACACCTCCCGAAGATCGGACAACCGCATCTAGTGAGGAACCAACACTATTTTCTAGGGTCTTAGACATAGCACCCTCATCAATTAACCCATCACGGGAAATGATGCCAACCCGACAACCAATCACTAAAAGAACCCTTAGAACATGATTGGAAATCTAGTTGGTTTCCATACCCCCAAGACCTAAAAACCCCCAAAGTTGAGCTCCAATACCCAATCATTAATCAAATCCTCACACCCACCAACAATCTTTAAGTTAAAAGACCAATTTACCTCAAACCACATCCATATTGGCCTAATCATCAAGAATTGACCAAGAAAACAAGAATAATGTGTGGTACCCGGTGTGTGAAGACGGGGTGCGGTGGTTAATGGGGCTGAGTGACGGAGGTGCAGTGGTTCAATTTTAGGTGCGGAAGTGCAGTTGGCCGGAGGTGGTTTAGATCTAGATGACGGTTTAGAAGATTAGGGTGACGGAAAGTGACGAGTTACGGTGGGTGAGTGACGGGAGAAGGGAGGTGGTTCAGAACTAGGTGACGGGAAGTGGTGGTGGTTTAGATCTAGATGATGGAGGCGACGTTGGCCGGAGGTGACAGGAAGGGAGGTGACGGGAAGGGAGGTGACGGAAAGATGGCAGATCTTTGGGTTTGAAAGTTCAAAATCAAAAATCAGAAGCTAGGAGGTGGTGGGTGAGTGACGGGAGAAGGGAGGTGGTTCAGAACTGATGAGGTGTTAGGGCTAAAGAAGAGAGGTGGTTCATATTACACTTATAATATTTGGAAAAATGGTTTTCTAAATATCTACACTTGTGTGATAAGTAAATTATGTGGATAATTTATATTATAAGAAATGTTATGTATTTGGATAAATAACATATAGGAAATGAAAAATATATAAAACGGGTTCGAGTTTTGGGGGAAAAGCCCCCTTTGGCCGGCCCCCTCCCTCCTCTCTCTCTCTCTCTCTCTCTCTCTCTCTCACCTCTCTCTCTCTCTCTCTCTTTCTCTTCTTTTGTATTTTTCAAGACATGCATATATATGGTTGGTGGAAGGTTTTTCTTGGTAGAACCAACCACAACTTCTCTCTCTCACACAAGTTACTCTCTCTTTTCTCCTTATCTCGACCGAACAAGAGAGAAGCAGCAAGAGGGGTGTTTTGCAAAGTGAAAATCCTAGCAACCTTGGTGTTTTGTTGGAAGGCTTGTACGGGTATACTAGCTTGAGGCTTTCCTCCATCGGAGACTCGTCATTCACAATCTTTCTCATCCCCTTCTAATTTATGGAATTTTAAAGGTATGTAATCTAACATACTATGGTTGTTATTTGAGAGCATGCAAATAGTATTTGGATCCTGGATTGGGTTTAACAAAAAACGGGTTTTATGTGTATTGGAAACAAGATTTAAAACTAATACATCCGCAGTGTTTTTACATATAATGGGTTTATATGGACTTTGATAATCTTGTAAAAACCCAACAATGGTATTAGAGCCGCTTATACGATTACATGCTTCAAAATGGGATCTAAAGTATTCGGGTTTTATGGTATTTCTTACCATATTGGCCGAAAACTTTAGGTATATTGGTTACCCCTTGGTTTTTTAAGATTGTACCACACATGCATGTGGAAATCTGGAAAAATTATGTCATTTTGATGATGAAATTCTGTTTGGGCAGAATCTGTTTTTTAGCTCTGGCCAAGAACTTATGGTTGGAAACCATAGTTCTCGGTCAGGCCGAAAACAGCTCAAAAACCCGTTTTCGGTTTGGCCGAGAACTCATGGTTGGAAACCATATTTCTCTCGGGTTGACCGAAAATGTGTTCTCGGTTGACCGAAAACTCATCTCGGTCTGGCCGAGAACTCCATGGTCTCGGTCTTGGCGGAGAACTTCAGGTTCTCAGGCTGACGAAATCTTCAGGCCAAAACTCTGAAGCTTTGGTCTTCTGGCCGAGAACTCAAAGGGTTAAAGGGGAACAATTCTGGTCAAGGGCTGACCTGATTGCTTGAATGTTCATAACGTAGCCATAACCTTTTGTATGTTGTGTTGTGTCTTGTGATTTATTCAATTTGGTTGTAATATTCTTTTATTTGGGTTTGTAATCTATTTATTTATTTCAAAATTAGTTTGTAATAATAAGTAGGATAGTTGTATTTCTTTTACTAGAAAAATGTATTAGGATATATTTTGTAAAAGAAGATGCAACTTCAATACCATTTTGGTTTTGGGCCTTAATGGACCTAATAGTCCACTATGGGATTTAAGCCCAATGGCCCAAGCCCAAGGAGTCCCAAAGAAGCAAGAAGCTAAAGTTGGAGCCTAAATGGAAGCCCAAATAAAGAGAAAATATCACAACAAGAGGTGGACACTTGAAGCATATGGATGCGGAGTCAAGTGGGAGTTCACCATCACATACCTTGTGTCATGCTCGTCCCATAGGAGAGACCTTATGACACACTCGTTTTGGTCAACAAGTGTTGTCAATTTTAGGTGGCTATGGTTATGGACTTGTGTTTGTCATTTATGCTTGTGTGGTTGATTTATGTTTTGTTTTATCATATTTGGATATGTTGTTAACAATTATAATCAATAACTTGCATAAAATTGATTCCTTAGAAATCATTAAGTAATAAAATTGGTTTTATTAATAAATTAATGGTTTCATAATAAAATGGGTTTTATTAAAGGAATTATGAAAATTGGTTTTCAAAAGGTATCATACATTGAATGCATGCAAGTGAAGGTATATAAAAATAGTTTTCCAATCTAGAATTTAGAAAACTAAAATCCCTTTTAAAACAAGTTGAAAACCATCCTTTTATTTGACACTCAAATCACTTGTGAACTTGATGTGGGATAAAGTCCACCTAACCAAATTTAAGGAAACTTGTGTGTTTGAGGTGGATTTGCAATAATTGTGGGATAAAGGTCACCTAACCACTTGTATGTGTAAACTCACACGTGTGTATAAGTAGGACGACTTGATTTGGAAACCATGTGAATAGGGTCACCGAAGCATGGCGTACAAAGGTGTTGATGAGATTAAACATGCCAACTGAACATATGAAGTTTAACCGATCCCATAAAGCTAGAAGTTGCAAAGGGTTGCAATCGTCAAGTGTTGACTACCTTGTTAAATTGAATAGTAGGATAAAGGTCACCTAACTACTATTTAAATGAAACGTTGGGTTCTAGATTTTAATCATTAACTATCTTGGAGACATTAAAGGGTATTAAACGATTAAAATTTATTATTGATATCGAAAATACTAAAATTGAGCTTTGTTAAATTTATAGATGGCCGCAAACAACCCACCTAACGGAATCATCCCACCTGTGGATAATCTATAACTGAGATCCATTCTGGATAAGGATCGTCTAAATTACAACAATTTTATGGATTGGTATCAAAACTTGAGAATTGTTCTCAAGAAAGAAAAGAAATCCTATATTTTGGACGATCCTATTATTGATGAATATGATGTTAATGACTTGGATGCCTACAAATATTGGTTAAAATACACTGAGGATTCGGTGCAAGTTTCTTGCCTCATGTTGGGAACAATGATTCCGGAATCCAAAAGGATTTTGAGAATCATGGGGCATATGACATGATCACCCAGTTAGGAAATGTTCCTTACTCTAGCTAGAGTGGAACGCTTCGAAACGGTTCGAGCGTTCATGCATGTCGTATAGAAGAAAACCAATCTGTCTCATTTTATATTCTTAAGATGAAAAGCCACATTGATTGGCTTGAACGGCTTAATTGTCATGTCTCAAAAGAGTTAGCCACGTATATGATATTAATCGCTTAACTAAAAGGTTTGAGACATTTGCTATGAATTATAACATGATTGGATGGGACAAGAGTGTTGGTGAGCTTCACACAATGCTCAAAACAGTCGAAGCCGGAATGGGTAAAAGGTTTACCCATTCTTACGATCAATGAAGGTGGCTTGAAGAAGAGGCATCACCCCAGAACCCAAAGCAAAGGTTGCTAGTGGTAAAGGGCAAGTCAAGGGAAGGTTCAATGGAAAGGAAAAGGCGGAACTAAGGCAAAGAAGCTAAAGGTTAGCTACGAGGATCTGCGCTTCGGTTTTGAAGAGATTGGACATTAGATGAGAAACTGTCCAACCTATCTCAAGGAGTTGAAAGCTAAGAGGGATGCAGGGAAAACCTCAGGTACAACTTTCATGATCCATATTGATCTTAGTATTATTTCTTCTAACACATGGGTGTTGGATA